>NW_026571133.1:1212500-1232500 GCF_026225935.1 Boleophthalmus pectinirostris
GAGGAGAGAGAGAGAGAGAGAGAGAGAAGAGAGGGAGAAGAGAGAGAAGAGAGAGAGAGAAGAGAGAGAGAGAGAGAGAGAAGAGAGAGAAGAGAGAGAGAGAAGAGAGGAGAGAGAGAGAGAGAAGAGAGAGAGAGAGAGAGAGAGAGAGAGAGAGAGAGAGAGAGAGAGAGAGAGAGAGAAGAGAGAGAGAAGAGAGAGAAGAAGAGAGGGAGAAGAGAGGGAGACGAGAGAGAGGAGAAGAAGAGGAGAAGAGAGAGAGAGAGAGAGGAGAGAGAGAGAGAGAGAGAGAGAGAGAGGGAGAAAAGAGAGAGAGAAGAGAGGGAAGAGAGAGAGAGAGAGAAAGGAGGACGTAGGAAGGGGGGCAGCCGAGAGAAAGTAAAAAAGGATGAAGAGAGAGAATGGGGAGAATGAGAGAGAAGGAAAGGACACAGAGAGAAACAGAGAGAGACGAGAAGGATGTAGAAAGACGGGCAGCAAAGAGAGAGAATAAGAAAGGAGGAGGAGAGAGAAAGAGAAAGAGGGAGAGGGGGAAGAGGAGTGAAAGTCGTCCTTCTGCTCGGCCACGTTGGGTCTAATTCGTTGTAATTCCGAGTGGGACGTGGTTTTTCGTGTTGCGGTCGGGGGGAAGCGGAGACACAGACTTTCTCTTCGACTCGCGGCGAGTTCGGAGCCAATGGGAAACAATAAAGTTTTCCTGACAGATCCTTCAGTCATGGGGAACGCCGCATTGATGTGGTCGTGGAAAATCCGCAAAGTTAAAGGACAAAACTCCGGGAGGAAAGTTCAGTTTGGACGACTCGAACCGGAGCTCGAGATGAGATTTCAAGCAGACGGAGAGAAAGAGAGAAACAGAAAGGTGCGACGGAGAGATTGGTTTTATTCTCTGTAAAAGAAAGAGATTTACTGACGGTTTGAAGAGAAACTCGGCTCACGGTTCTGCAGTTTCAGTTTCACATCAACGTTGACTTTCTTTTCTCAGAATCAGAGTCTAGGAAATGAGTTTGTCTGATTTGAAATGCAAATAAATGAAAATAAACCAGCGGATCTTTAATCTTTCATTAATTATCCAGCGCTTCAAATTAGAACTTAATTATTCTTCAGTTCCATTTAAATTAGGGTTGATCCGATCCGACCTGTGGACCTGGACTCGACCTGGATCTCGTACTCAGTGTTGGGGAGTAACAGATTACATGTACCAGAGTTCTGTAATCAGAGTACAAATTATGAGTAACTGTATTCAGTTACAGTTACTGTTTCAATGAGTGGTAATTGGATTACAGTTACTTTGGTGAAATAATTGGATTACACGGAGGTATTTTCCTGTTTTTACATTTTGGGCTAAATCCTTCTTTTCTTTTTTTCCGAAATTCCACTCATTGCTGGACACTAAACCAGGTCTAAACAAGGTCTAAACAGGTCTAAAACCAGGTCTAAACCAGGTCTAAACAGGTCTAAACCAGGTCTAAACCAGGTAAAACCAGGTCTAAACCAGGTCTAAACCAGGTCTAAACCAGGACTAAAAAGGTCTAAAAGGTCTAAAGGTAAAACCAGGTCTAAACCAGGTCTAAACCAGGTCTAAAACCAGGTCTAAACCAGGTCTAAAACAGGTCTAAACCAGTCTAAACCAGGTCTAAACAGGTCAAAACAGGTCTAAACCAGGTCTAAACCAGGTCTAAAACCAGGTCTAAACCAGGTCTAAACCAGGTAAAACCAGGTAAAACCAGGTCTAAACCAGGTCTAAACCAGGTCTAAACCAGGTCTCTAAACCAGGTCTAAAAGGTCTAAACAGGTCTAAAACCAGGTCTAAACCAGGACTAAACAGGTCTAAACCAGGTCTAAAGGTCTAAACAGGTCTAAACCAGGTATAAACCAGGTCTAAACCAGGTCTAAAACCAGGTCTAAACCAGGTCTAAACCAGGTCTAAACCAGGTCTAAACCAGGTCTAAACCAGGTCTAAACCAGGATTTAACAGGACTAAATCCTGCTGCGTCGACCGTGTCTCCTCTTTTCTATCAATAATATTTTTAATACGTTTAAGGAAAGTCTGGGCTTTTTATTTTCTTTTATCAGATAAAACATCTTATGTTATGATTTCCTAGTCTTTGTTTCTCTACAGCAAATCAAGTAATCTAAAGTATTCAGATTACATTACTCGCTTTAAGTAATTTAATGGATTATGTTACAAACTACATTTTGGGAAATGTAATCTGTAATCTGTAATCTGTAGGGGAATATGTTTTAAAAGTCACCTTCCCAACACTGCGTATACTGGGGTTATAACTTTTTGAATTTTTTTTCCAAAATCAAAGTCCTGCATCATGATTGGATGAACTTTTTGGTTTAATTGAAGAAACCAAACTCCATTTTCAACATTCTTTTTAAAAAAATCCCCCCAAAACAAAAAAAAAATTAAATCCACATTACAGCTGATGATATGAAAGATGAAACTGTGTTAAGTTCTCACAAGGACATTACAAGTCAATGTGACTGAAAATGGATCAATAATAAGTTGTTCTGCATCATAATAAACTGGAGTTTCACTTTCTATTCTTGCTTTCACTTTATAAACCATTTGATTCATCGTTGTTAACAACACTGACAATCATCATCTTTGGATTTTTAGTTTCCTGTTTTATCTGATCTTTACCCTGATCATGTGTTTTGTTCCTGTGTTTTTAAAGAGAAAATTGCCTTTGTTTATTTTATGATTGAACAGATATGAACCTTCCTACAGTTTTATTCTGGTTGTTGGTCGGCTTTATCAAATTTTGAATTTTGAGTCCGGGGGAACTTTTTTCAAAAATATGACCAACTGAAGGTCAGTTCCTTTCATTACTAACAAAAGTTCATCAAAATATGACACAGGGTGTAGAGGTTGTACAAAAGTTATAACACTAATGCTCAAGGCTTCTTTTATTTGGAAAAATATAAGGATGATAAATGCTTAACATTCGTAACATATTGGTGTGCGGGAGTCGTCCGGATGCCCTCCCGCAGCAGAGCAGGGAGGGCAGGATGTACAGGGTCTAGACCAGGGGTGTCAAACTCATCTTGGTCCGGGGGCCGTATCCAACCTACTTTGATCCCAAAGGGGAAGGATCAGAAAACTCATGTCATATAAACCCCAAAAATAACAATAAGTTCAAATATTTGTGCAGAGAAACACAAATCTATTACAGAAATCTTTTTTTAATTGATGAACTCTTTCTTTTACAAAATATATATATTATGAACAACCTGAAACTTTAAGAAAAATTCAATTTCAACACAATGTTTTAACATTAACTTGTTTGCAAATAGGAATAAGTCAATTTTTCTTGGAAAATCCTGCACTCGGCTCCACTTTTCTCATGTTGGACATTTTTCTGATGAGGGTGTCACGGTCAACAGTCAAAACGATCGTCCTTTAAGAGCGTTTGGAAAGAGACAAGTCTTCATTTGTGCTGCTCTGGTGGGAGGGGCCACGTACAGAGACGCTGGAGACGCTGCTGTGATAAACACCACAGAAAATTAACAATATTTTAATAGAAAATATAATTTAAATATTTTAGTAGAAAATCAGCCGAGGGCCACATTAAAGGTCTTGGAGGGCCGGATCTGGCCCCCGGGCCGTATGTTTGACACCTGTGGTATAGAGGTTGTAATAAAGTGATAACAGTAACGTACATAACACACAGGACACAACAGTTTTTCTGAGGTGTGGGATTTGCTCAGGGACGCTCAGTGTGTGCACCGATTGGCATGGCAGCCGCACTTCTGTCAGTTTGCCCCAGGGCAGCTGTGGCTACAACAGTAGTTTTACCATCACCAGGTGTAGAGTGAATGAATAATGCTGAATAATGCTCTGTAAAGCGTCTTTGTGACAAAAATGTCTGTGAAAAGCGCTGTATAAATAAAAACGTACTTACCTGAGGTTCTGCGTCCCGTGTTCACACCTGACCTGAGTCATCGCGGTGGAGTTGGCACTTTTGGCGGGGAGGGTGGGACTAGCGGCATGAAGTGTCCGTCGAGCGGTAGGAGCGATGTTGCGGTGTTGCTCTGCTGTGGGTTTGTGGATGTGGTGGAGGCCGGGAGAGAGTTTGAGAGCTTCTGTCATCTTGTTTTTATTTGGTAAGATTTTGTATTATTTGTATTGCATAGACGAGCCTAAATGTTTCAAATATAATGCACAAGCAAACATATAATATCAAATATACAAAGTGTAGATTGTGCAGGTCTGATCTGATTCTGGTCTGGTTCCTGTTTGGTCCAGTTCATTAAGTTTACTAAGTTACACATTCCAAGACCAGACTGTAAAGTTTTGGACATTTGATTTTTCACACTAAGTTCAGACCAAATACGACACATGAAATCAACACAATCTGATCCTCCCAAACACCCTGGATCTGATTCTTTGCTCTTAGTTCATTTCATAATGTTTTATAGAAGAGTCGGATCGGGACTCGGTATCAGCAGATACTCAAAATCAAAGGACTCAGACACTTTAAAATTTAAATGACACTTTATAAACACGAGCGAGATTTAAGAGAAGACTGAAAAATGAACAACTGAGAATTTTAAATGTTGTTGAATTTCTCACTTTGAATTTTTTAACTCTGAAAAAACATGTTTGAAATATTTTTCTTCTGAATGTCGGCTGATGAAATTTTAAAATATAACTTTGAAATATTCAGTATTTGACGAAATTCAGAGTGTAAAATTCACAGCGAAAAGGGGAGCAAAGAGAGGAGGATAAGAGGGAAAGAGGGAGAGAATGGAGAGAGAAGGAAAAGAAGAGAGTAGGAGTAGAGGAAAGAGAGAAATGAGAGACACTGGATTAAACTCTGTCCTCTAATGTCGGATCTTTTCACTTTTTAATCTCTTTGTGTTCGGAAAAAGGACGATTTAAAACACTCATAATAATAATAATAATAAAAGTCCTTCCTCTTTGACCCAGGAGCACTGAGCCCAGACTAATCCTGACCCCCCCTCCTCCTGAGCGCTCTGCTCCTGCTGCTGCCCCCTTCTGACCACACGGGGCACTGCAGTCTCATCACAGTTTACATTTTAGATCGCTCAGGTACTTGAGGATTTCTATTTTAAGCATAATATACGTAAAGTTTGTGTGCTGAATTAAAGGTGAATATACAGTAGGGCCGGACCGATATATCGGTTGGTCGATATTATCGGCCAATATGGGCACTTGGAGACATATCGGCACATTGGCTTGGACATATATTGGGAAGATTTAGGCCAACAGTCCGTGTGGTCATGTTATACTTTGTTATAAAGCTTAGATCAGACATGTCAAACTCAGGCCCGGGGGCCAAATTTGGCCCACAATATAATTATATTTGACCCGTGAGATCATATCAAATCTGTATTAGAAATGCCTGTCAGCTACAGATAGACTATAGAGACATTATTTATTTAAAATGTTATTATTTTATATTATACTTGTTCTGGATGTTCTGGATGGTTTAAGTAAAACTATTATGAAACATTTATTTTAATAAGAAAAGGTTTAACATTACATGTCTCGAAAGAAGAGAAAACATGCAGATGTTGTTGAAATTTTTCAATAAATAGAAAAAAACTTAGTCTCAGTTTTTAATTTTGGCCTCTGTGAATTTGAGTTTGTCACCTCTGCCTTAGACTCTTTATATTATGTCCATTTAATCCAATTTACAGACAAATAAATGTCCTAATATGTGGCGCCACATCAGTATTTATCTGTGGAGTCATTTGTCAGTGATGCCGTACTGTCCCTGAACGCACCACCAGAGTCACGTCACTCGTGTGTGTTTGTTTACACCAGTGTGCAGACATAGATCCACGTGAACAACCCTGAGGCGCTGCTTTAAACGCTTTTGTGTCTGATCCACAATACTGATTATAAATAAATTTAACTTCAGCGCAGTTTAGGCCAGTAACAAAACTACTGCTGATTTTATCAAACTTATTTGTGAAGTCTTGTGATCTGAGAGGTTCCCGTGTGAGTGTTGCAAATGTGTCAGTTTTGAAGCTACTTTTGGTTCTTTCTCATTGTTCAGCTTCGTGTTTTATGAGTGAAAGGTTTTTTATTGTTCATTCTGCACTCCTCTCTCTAATTTAATGCCTTTTTTATGATGATTATTTATGTTTTGATTCGTTTTTATTGTGATTTTAATGTATTTCTTACTTTGTGTACCAATTGTGCTGTACAAATAAACTTGCCTTGCCTTTTTTGTTTTAGTTTTAGAGAAGAACTCAGCCTAAATCTGCAGAGTTTATGCTTTAAACATGCGTGAATGAAACAAAAAAAACACAACTCCGGGTCTGTTTGTGACGAGAAAACGTTATACCAGAGATCAGAAAGCGGCGTAATTTGAGCCCTTTAACCTTTTACACAATACTTACTTAACAATTACGACACTATAAACATTCTACAAACCCAAAACGATTAGAGAGGAAAGCGGTCGACTCTGTCCTCCGTGACCTCCTCTGCTCCGCGACTTTCTTCTTCTTTCTTCTCGCGACGGCTCTGATGGTTTTGTAATGACGAGGTGAGGTTCTTCTCTCCGTCCGCGCTCGAGCCCCTCGGGCCAGATCCGCCTCGTATCCGCAAACACGGGTTTACTCTGCCATTTCCACTCGCTCCTCTCGAAATTCCAGGTATTACGGCGCTGTTTAGACCTTGCGATCCAAAAAAACACGCACTCGGGTTTGTCTTGGAGCGCAAAAAGTTGTAAGAAAAATAAAAGTCCCGTGGATGAAAACATAACGAGAGCTTGTTTCATCACAGTCAGTCATTAATCTTTCATGGCCAGTTGTCCACAGTTTATGTAACTAAGCTCTGCACATGACAAACTTAATTCAGTGTGTTATTTGTAAACTGAAAATACACAAAAACCGGCCCTTTTCTTCACGGATCACTGATGCCGAAGCTCCTACATTACACAAAATGGACTCTTGTGGGCTTTAAGTCACGTTATGAAGTTGTTTCCTCATCAAAAACAGACCTGGAGTTGTGTTTTGTTTCATCCACACATGTTTGAGGAACAGTGTTGGGAAGGTTTCTTTTAATTTGTAACAGAATCCATTAAATTACTTAAAGTGAGTAACGTAATCTGAATACTTTGGATTACTTGATATTGTCGTGTTTTTTAAAACTACATGAATGTAACAAACCACATCCTGAAAATTCATGTTTGTTCTCTTCAAATTGTCTGTTGAGCCCAAGTCTCCATGAACAGACTTTTGTTTGACGTAGAGAAACAAAGACGAGGAAATCTTAATATGAGATGTTTTATCTGCTAAAAGAAAATAAAAAGTCCAGTCTTTACTTAACCAAATAAAAAATATTATTGATAGAGAAATGATTTTTATATGAGACACTGCTGCTTTAAATTATGTCCACCTACTGTTAGTTTCATACTGTTTAGACCTGGTTTAGTCCTGGTTTACCTGGTTTAGTCCTGGTTTAGTCCTGTTTTAGTCCTGGTTTAGACCTGGTTTAGTCCTGGTTTAGACCTGGTTTTAGTGGTTTAGTCCTGGTTTAGTCCTGGTTTAGTCCTGGTTTTAGTCCTGGTTTACTGTTTTAGTTTTTAGTCTGGTTTAGTCTGGTTTTAGTGGTTTAGTCCTGGTTTAGACCTGGTTTAGTCCTGTTTAGTCCTGGTTTAGTCCTGGTTTAGTCCTGGTTTAGACCTGGTTTAGTCCTGGTTTAGTCCTGGTTTAGACCTGGTTTAGTCCTGGTTTTAGTCCTGGTTTTAGTCCTGGTTTTAGTCCTGGTTTAGACCTGGTTTAGTCCTGTTTTAGTCCGGGTTTAGTCCTGGTTTTAGTCCTGGTTTAGACCTGGTTTAGTCCTGGTTTTAGTCCTGGTTTAGTCCTGGTTTTAGTCCTGGTTTTCTGGTTTAGTCCTGTTTTGTTTTCCTGGTTTTAGTCCTGGTTTAGTCTGGTTTTAGTTTAGACTGGTTTGTCTGGTTTAGTCTGGTTTACCTGGTTTTAGTCCTGGTTTAGTCCTGGTTTAGTCCTGGTTTAGTCCTGGTTTAGTCCTGGTTTAGTCCTGGTTTTAGTCCTGTTTAGTCCTGGTTTAGTCTTTTAGACCTGGTTTAGTCCTGTTTAGTTTTAGTCCTGGTTTTAGTCCTGGTTTAGTCCTGGTTTAGTCCTGGTTTAGTCCTGGTTTAGTCCTGGTTTAGACCTGGTTTAGTCCTGGTTTAGTCCTGTTTTAGTCCTGGTTTAGTCCTGGTTTAGTCCTGGGTTTAGACCTGGTTTAGTCTGGTTTAGTCTGGTTTAGTCTGGTTTAGACCTGTTTAGTCCTGGTTTTAGTCCTGGTTTAGTCCTGGTTTAGTCCTGGTTTAGTCCTGTTTTAGTCCTTTTAGTCCTGGTTTAGTCCTGTTAGACCTGGTTTAGTCCTGGTTTTAGTCCTGGTTTAGTCCTGGTTTAGTCCGGTTTAGTCCTGGTTTAGACCTGGTTTAGTCCTGGTTTAGTCTCCTGGTTTAGTTCCTGGTTTAGTCCTGGTTTTAGTCCTGGTTTTAGACCTGGTTTAGTCCTGGTTTAGTCCTATTTTAGTCCTGGTTTAGTCCTGGTTTAGTCCTGGTTTAGACCTGGTTTAGTCCTGGTTTAGCCCAAAATGTAAAAACAGAAAAATCCCTCTGTGTAATCCATTTATTTCAACAAAGTAACTGTAATCCAATTACCACTCACTGAAACAGTAACTGTAACTGAATACAGTTACTCATAATTTGTACTCTGATTACTCCGGTACATGTAATCTGTTACTCCCCAACACTGCTGAGGAATCTCCAAAGCTCCAAATACTCTGTTCCACCTTGTGATGTCATCCAATTGTAGTTTTCAAGCTCCTTTCACCTTAAATTCAGTAAAGATCATCAAGTCTCAGAGCTGAAAACTATTCAGATGATTCTAGTGAAGGTGTGTGGAGGTTTGCGCGGGACAGAATTTCAGTCCCGCAAAGAATTGTAATTTTCATTCCCGCTCCTGCCGAACCAGGTTGGCCCCACCTACTGCCTCCACTCAATTTCATTTCTCTCCAGCGACAAGGTCAGGAATCAGAAAACACTAGACCAGGAGTGTCAAACTCATTTTGTTCCAGGGGTCGTATCCAACCGACTTTGATCTCAAAGGGGCCGGATCAGAAAACTCATGTCATATAAACCCCAAAAATAACAATAACTTCAAATATTTGTGCAGAGAAACACAAATCTATTACAGAAATCTTTTTTTAATTGATGAACTCTTTCTTTTACAAAATAAATAATATTATGAACAACCTGAAACTTTAAGAAAAATGCAATTTCAACACAATATTCTAACATGAACTTGTATGTAAATAGGAGTAAGTCCACTTTTCTTGAAAAATCCTGCACTCGGCTCCACTTTTCTAATTTTTGACATTTTTCTGATGAGGGTGTCACGGTCAACAGTCAAAATGATCGTCCTTTAAGAGCTTTTGGAAAGAGACAAGTCTTCATTTGTGCTGCTCTGGTGGGAGGGGCCACGTACAGAGACGCTGCTGTGATAAACACCGCAGAAAATTACCAATATTTTAATAGAAAATATAATTAAAATATTTTAGTAGAAAATCAGCCGAGGGCCAGATTAAAGGTCTTGGAGGGCCGGATCTGGCCCCCGGGCCTTATGTTTGACACCTGTGCACTAGACGGTTCACAAAAAGTCCAGAAGTGTGAGTTCGGGCACCAGCCAATCAGCGAAGAGTCATACATTCTGTGTTGTCAACGATTCCTGAGATCGAGGATTTAAAGCCGGAACAAAGAAAATGTTTGGTGAATTTTATCAAGGGGAAAGACGTTATTGTCCTTCTTCCTACGGGATTTGGAAAAAGCTTGATATACCAGTTATCCCCGTTAGCGGCGCATTACATACGTCACGACCAAATAGCAGCGATTGGTTAAATAATAAAAAAAGTACCTGCCTACCGTCGAGCGAACGAATCCTAATGACGGTTTCTACAAAGTGAAACTGTCACATCCGCTCGCAAATCCCTCAAGATGGGGACGTTCGCTTTCTTAAACTGTCAAACACGGAGAAGTGGAAAGGAATTGTCTAAAATGTGAGCGAGATTAGACCACATCCACAAGTTTAGGCTGCTTAAAATGTTTTTATTACTGCCAAACAAAAATATTCAGCACAAATTATGTCTGACAGGCAAACTTTAATCATTTGTATGTTTTACTTTACACTCATATTTAGTTTGCCGCCCGCCCGCGCCTGCAATGAGTTTTCAAAATGTGTCCTGCGCCGCACTGTTTTGTGTCAGGTCCCTCAGAAATGCAGGACTCTAGTTTAAAACACAGTGGAGCACTTCCTGTATTACCACATGACATCACAATGTGGAACTGACTGTTTTCTGTTTGAGAGAAGAACTTATAGAAGAACGAAATCTGCAGGGTTTGTGTGTGAAAACAAAACACAACTCCAAGTCTGTTTGTGAAGAGGAAACAACATTATAACTAGAGGTGTGCAAAAATATTGAAATATCGATATATCGTTTCGTTTAATGCAGGGGTGTCAAACTCATTTTGGTCCGGGGGCCGTATCCAATCGACTTTGATCCCAAAGGGGCCGGATCAGAAAACTCATGTCATACAAACCCCAAAAATAGCAATAAGTTCAATATTTGTGCAGAGAAACGCAAATCTATTACAGAAATCTTTTTTAATTGATTAAATCTTTCTTATTATAATATTATGAACAACCTGAAACTTGAAGAAAAATTCAATTTCAACACAATGTTTTAACAATAACTTGTTTGCAAACAGGAATAAGTAAATTTTTCTTGGAAAATCCTGCACTCGGCCACACTTTTCTCATGTTGGACATTTTTCTGATGAGGGTGTCACGGTCAACAGTCAAAACGATCGTCCTTTAAGAGCGTTTGGAAAGAGACAAGTCTTCATTTGTGCTGCTCTGGTGGGAGGGGCCACGTACAGAGACGCTGGAGACGCTGCTGTGATAAACACCACAGAAAATTATAAATATTTTAATAGAAAATATAATTAAAATATTTTAGTAGAACATCATCCAAGGGCCACATTAAAGGTCTTGGAGGGCCGGATCTGGCCCCCGGGCCTTATGTTTGACACCTGTGGTTTAATGTGATGATACAGTATCGATATCATGAGCTGCTGTATAGATACATCACCAAGAGTATTTTTTGGTGCATTCCTTGAGCGCCGACACTAAAAATGTAGGGAGTTTGACTGACAACCTAACAGCCAATAGAAAAAGAGGGAGCCTCGTTTTCTATTGGCTGATGTTTATCTGGCCTCACTACGTCCACAACTGATAGATTTTCATTCTTTCTTTTTTTTAATCATAATTACAAGGCTGCTGCGTCTCTGTAATGGTATTTTAAACTTTCAATGACAATTTGAAACTAAAAAAAAATCCTCCATACAACCTTTAAAGCTGACAAATGTGTGCAGTACAGGACCTTTATGAATCGATATGTGCTCCAAAACTGAAGTGTTACCGAGACTTTCTCATCTCAAAACAACAGCGTGAGGCTCGTGTTATAAAATGGTTCCATGCTCCTCAGAACTCGCACTCAAAGTGTCCAATACCCACTGGCCCTCTCCCCTCAGGGCTGCTCCAGGCTCGCCCAGCGGGAGACACTTTCTCTCCTCCAGCCGTCGCAAAAACCCAGCTACAAATCTCCACATTTAGCCTCGAAATGTTGTACAAACTTTTCAGACCTTTCATATTTTTGTTTCTATCTTAAAAACAAAAACAAAAAACACAACTACCGTATTTTTCGGACTATAAGTCGCTCCGGAGTAGAAGTCGCACCAGGCAAAAAATGCATAATGAAGAAGAAAAAAAACATATATAAGTTGCACTTTTTGGGGGGAAATTTATTTTAACTATAACTATAACATAAACAACAGAACAGAACAAGTTTAACAAACTCTCCATCTCACTCCAAATCACTAAATCCATTCAATTCTTCATCCTCGGTGTCACTTCTGAGCAACTCCACGACCTCCGGAGGTAAACAGACGCCGCTTCCTCTTCTGTGTCACTGTCAGACTCAGCATCAGTTCCAGTTAGAATTATTCTGGTCTTTCTGAATCCCGACAGGATGGTTTCGGTGTCACTGAAGTCCAGGCTTTGTCCATCCATCCAGTGACTTCAGGAAAGTTTCATGGTGCATCCTCCCGGTGTCACAAGCTTCTCACTCACTCCAAACTTTCTTTCTGCTGCTCGATTACCGTTTTTAGCTGCAGATTTCATGACTTACTATCTTGTAATCTGATAAATATGATTTTCTTTTTGGGAGCATTTGTGTTCAGTTTTCTCAGTCGTCTTTATAAGTTTGTCTAAATGTTAAATTGTTCAGTGGTGCAGAAGTAAAGGTGCGATCGACTGACAGGATACAGACAGGACAGAGGCTCTTTCTGCAGGAGACATGCGCTCTCTCTCAGTCTGGTCTGACATTGTTCGGGGAAAAGACCAGGACTGGGCTCTTGTTTCCAAGGGCAACGGACGCGCGTCAAGTATTTTTCTCCCGTTCATCCACAGCGTCAAAGATGCGGGGGCGTCTAAACTCAAATGCAAAGGCTCCAAATAGAGGCGTCAAGGCGTTTTTTGAGGCTTTGGTGTGAACGGCCCTTTAGGGTTAAATATGAAATGTTAACCCTTTCCACTCACCTTATGGTTTGGGATTATAGTTATTTAATGTTCAAAATCCTGTCAGTGCATTTATTGTCGTCAGTTTTTTAAACAAAAAGGCGCAGACGTTCAGAAATAATCATAATAGTCGAATGAGAACTTAGCAGAACACTTCAACATTTGTGTTTCTTGTACCACTCCTTCAGATATGATTTAGATTAGAGCCCGACCGATATATCGGTTGGCCGATATTATCGGCCGATATGAGCAACTGGAAACATATCGGCTATCGGCCGATATACTTGCTGATAGGGGCCGATATTTCACGTGGGCATGTACCCATTACAAAGCTTAGACTCTCTACATTCTGTTCATTTAATCCAATTTACAGACAGATAAATGTCCTCATATGTGGCTCTGCATCAGTATTTATCTGTGGAGTCATTTGTCTGTGTGTGTCCGTACTGTCCCTGAACACACCACCAGAGTCACGTGCATTTGTTTACACCCGCAGACGTAGATCCATGTGCGCAACACTGAGATTATATTCTTTTTACGGACAATCGGTTTGAGTCTGGATTAAAAGATTCGTTCTGACAGGTTAGTGATTAGCTGCTGTGTCTCTCACACATAAACAGGCTGTTTTCTCTTGGTCTATTGTAAAGTAACTGTATTGTTCGTATATTTGTTACTGGACCTGCATTGATATGTAAATGAGCTGTGAATAGACGTGTGAACGATGAAATTTGCGCATATAATTAATTACCGCGGCGCGCAGCATTTAGGGCTAAAGGCTAATAGCGATTGTTTATTTACTAGCTTGGCTAGTAGTGATGAGTCGGTCGCGAACGAAACGGCTCTTAGATCCGGCTCTTTGAAGCGAACGACGGGAGCCTGATCCTTATTGGGATTGGCAGTCGTGTTTTCTCTTTCTCTCACTTTTTTCTCTTCACGCCGTGTGCAGACTCGTGGTAGTTTGACAGCGGCAGCGGCTAAAAATGAAAGTTTCAAAATATGAATATGATATATATATATATTCAGCATAAAATAAATAAACCAGGACTAATCTTGGGGTCGAGAGAGGGAGAGAGATAGAGTCCGAGTCCCGACACTCAGTCCTGGTTAAGTTCTGGTTTAGTCCTAGTTTACACATGGTTTAGATCTGTTTTAGTCCTGGTTTAGTCCTTTTTCAGTCCTGGTTCAGTTCTGGTTTAGTCCTGCTGTAGACCTGCCTTGACCTGCTTTAGTCCTATGACATATCATGTAAAGAGGCAGAATAACAATAAATGTTGCCTAAATAAACCCAGTTTAAAATCCACCAGAGCCAAACCTAAGTTTTTTTTTAAATAATTCAAGATTTACAGTGAATTTTTACATCACTAAATATATCGGTGATTATATCGGCAGCTCCAACTCCAATTATATCGGTTCCATATCAGCCACAACAAAATCCATATCGGTCGGGCTTTAATTTAGATTTTCGTCCTCTTTGTGTTTATTTTTTGAAAACACCAGATTTTGTTCATTATTCATATTTTGTCTTCCAGATGATTCTTGATGAGTTTGTCTGGGACCACTACTTTGTACTTCTACCCGAGTAGGATTATTTTGCAGTAACGTTACTCTGCCGCTTCTGCTCGTAGCTCAGTTTTCTAATCGTCCTCTCAGTTCGTTTCCCTGTGGTTTGGTGGAGTTTATTTGTGTGTTTTGGGTCTCTGGTCTGAAGCAGCTAATGCCCCGTCTCTCCACAGAACCATTTGGAGCCGTGTTGTTTGCCAAACGAGGGCCCGGAGCCAGAGAAATATGGACTTTTCAAACTGCTGATTTCACAGTTCAGTGAGTTGGATAGTCTGGTTCAGGTGGACAGCGGCGGAGACACAGAACACGACTGGAATTCTGAATTTTTGGAGGTTTTTGATGCAATAAAAAACAAAAAGATTCCAACTTTGGCGAGGTTAAAGTTGCGCTGTGTGACGTTTCAATGATTTCTCGACTCCACGGACATTTTCGAACATAAAACACACTGGAGTTAAAGGTGCATTGTGTAACTTTTCTGGTTTCTATGGAGATGTCATTGCTCTGCCTGAAATGTTCCACAGTATGAGTTTAAACAGCTCGACTTTACATTTATTTAATTACAAGTGGTTTAAAAGCTCAAAATATACTTCGAAAAACACACATTCTGACTGTGAGCGGGGTCGCCTCTCCACAGATCTGACCCGTAACTTGGTCTGGTTTGGTTTCCATGAAGATCTCCATGGAGACAAGCTTTTGACAGACCTTCCAACAGAAAAGTTAAACAATTCACCTTTAAAAAATTCATGGTACATTTTTACTGTGGAACATTCCAGGTAAAGCAATAACATCTTGCTTTTTTTAATTTTTATTTTATGTCATTTACTTTCATAACTTTTCAGAAAACAAAACTAAATATAACAAAACATAAAAGAAGAAAGAAGAAAGAAGAGGAAAAAAACAAAAAAATATCAAGGACTAAACCAGGACTAAAACAGGAATAAACCAGGACTAAACCAGGACTGAACTAGGACTAAACAGGACTGAACTAGGACTAAAACAGGACTAAACCAGGACTAAAACAGGACTGAAAGGACTGAAAGGACTAAAACAGGACTGAACTAGGACTAAAACAGGACTGAACTAGGACTAAACCAGGACTGTTCCCAGGACTAAAGCAGGACTAAACCAGGACTGAACTAGAACTGAAACAAGACTAAAACAGGACTGAAGTAGGACTGACACAGGACTAAACTAGGACTGTTCAGACAGGACTAAAAGGACTAGGACTAAACAGACTAAACAAGGACTGTTCCCAGGACTAAAACAAGACTAAACAAGGACTGAACTAGGACTAAACCAGGACTAAACTAGGACTAAAACAGGACTAAAGGACTGACTAGGACAGGACTGAACTAGGACTAAAACAGGACTAAACAGGACTAAAGGACTAAACAGGACTAAACCAAGACTGAACTAGGGCTAAAACAGGACTGAACTTGGACTGATCCCAGGACTAAAACAGGACTAAACCAGAACTGAACCAGGACTGAGTGTCGGGACGGGCCCGTAGGTGCGCCCGTGTAGACCGTCGGGTGATCACGGGCGAAAGGACCGACGCAGAACTCCTTCGCTGTCGCCCGATCGAGTTTTGCGGCCACCCTGCTCCACGGGCTCAGAGTTCTCTCTCTCAAGTCCAAGATTAGACCTGGTTTAGTCCTGGTTTAGACCTGGTTTAGCCTGGTTAGTCCTGGTTTTAGACCTGGTTTAGACCTGATTTAGAACCTGGTTTAGACCTGATTTAACCTGGTTTTAGACTCCTGGTTTACCCTGCCCGGTGTGCAATCACAACCCACCCGTAAAATTCCAGAACATCAAAACTCGCCCGTTTCAACAACTATTAGCGGATACTCCTCAGGCAGTTCATTCGAAAACCCCCACTTCATGACATCACAAGGTGGATCAGACCATTTTGAGCTTTGGAAATGCAGACAGACTAATAATAAATTACTCAAACATGTGTGAATGAAACAAAAACCCCAACTCCAGGTCTGTTTTTGACGAGGTAACAACATCACAACACGACTTAAACCTCACATGAGTCAATTTTTCGTAACGTTGGATCTTTAACTTGGGACATAATTACCTTGGCTTGTTGAATTGTTTGTTGCCATGGCAGCACGTGATGGAAAACATGCTGTAGACTCTGTAGATTCGATGTCTTAAACGTGTATTAAACGTGATTAAAGCGGTGGAGGGGGAAAGGCCGGCGGAGATTAGCGCGCGGCGTGTTTGTTGGTGGAGGTTGGAGGATGTGTCTAAACTGACTTCACAAACTCAGGTCATGTTTTCCACGGTCTGCGGCCGAGTCTGATCCCGAACAAAGCAGCTCTTGTGTGTTACTGTATATTATGGAAACAGAAATCTGCTCCCGGGAGCTCTGTCGAAGAAATTGCATAAATTGTTCACAGCTTTGTAAATGAAATGAGACCGCTGACTTCTGTGAAAAAAAAATAATACAGAAGCGATGACTTAGACTTAGACAAACTTTATTGATCCGCAAAGGAAATTGTTTGGACACAGTAGCTCACACAACACAGTAAATATAATAACAAAGAGAAATAAGCAAAAATAGTAAGAGACAGGTCAAATAATGCATCATTTTATACATTTTCAGACTATAAGGGGCACTTCAAATTCTTACATTTTCTCATAAATCAACAGTGCGTCTTATAATCCGGTGAACTTTATCTATAGATGCATCAAGAATCTCGGACTTCCAGTCATTGCGCAATTCATACTGAGAAGGATTTTCCGAAAAAGTGAGCATCAAAACTCCATGTTTGTTTTCCCAGTGGGATGTGTCTGTTGACAAAGTCGATCTTTTCAAGTCTTTTGAACCATATCACTTTTGTTTCTGGTTCTGATATTGTCATATTTTAGTTTTGGGATTCGGACATCGTTAATTGTGTGGTTGTTGAATGTCCTAACAGTCAAAACATGTCAAAACGGCACAAGAAATTTGTTTGCGAAATCCATAAATGCAAAAGTGAATCAGATGTGTGTGACTGCAAACCTCCGTTCAAACTGTTTCTCTTCGCAACGGAATTGAAAAACAGTGAAAGGTGAAGGCGATGGGCAGGACTGATCCACAGGAAGAACCAAAAAGGAAACTTTGACTGTCTAAGAAATCATCCCGAGTTTGCAGAGAACATTTTGTACGTGGAACGACAACAAAGCAAAATCCCGGTTACTAATTTAAAAAGTCAACGCCAAAGCGAAAGGCATTTCAGCCCACAACCCCCTGCCCCCTGCACTTACTGCAGACAATGTGGACAAGTAGTTTTATTCTGGCTAAAAATATAAAGAT
Source organism: Boleophthalmus pectinirostris (assembly GCF_026225935.1). Classification (NCBI taxonomy): domain Eukaryota; kingdom Metazoa; phylum Chordata; class Actinopteri; order Gobiiformes; family Gobiidae; genus Boleophthalmus; species Boleophthalmus pectinirostris. Next base: position 1,230,001 of record NW_026571133.1, read on the forward strand.
TGAGTAAAACTTCATGCTGGAACTGTTAAGGCCAATTTACGGTCCAGCTTCAAATCGTCTATGTCATGACGCAGAGAGTCTGTGTCCACGTGAAGCCCTACGCAAAGCCTCTGCCTCGACCAACGTGCACCTCCAAAATGTTCTAACTCCACGTCAAAACGATGCAGACAGTAAGGGCTGTGATTGGTCGTCTCTACCAGCGCTCTACATACTGTTCCTGTACTCGGCTTTCCTTTCTTTCAATTGAGAAATAATGTGTTTAATGCAGCTTTGAGCATATTTGTTTATGTTTTACAGAAACAAAACTTAAAACCACAAGGATCATTTGCATAAACTAAGCGCTCAAAAAACAGCTCATTATTGTGCGCTGATGTGGTTCAGCTTTCTGTCAGACTAAAGGACACGACTCAGTGGAATATGAGTGTTCTTTCTGTGACAGAGGGGTGTTCTGCTGATGGTGAGTCTGTTCTGTGTTTCTGTCGTGTTGGAGATGGTTCATGTTAAACTTTTCAGAGATTATACGTGTGCAGGTCGTACACACAGACACACGTTTATATGAGTGGACATATATTCTAGCCTCTTAGCGTTTTGGCGGTGAATTACTTCACGGCGCACAGACCTGGACGCAGATCCATAAATCAAAAACGACAAGGCGACGGCGGCAGTGCGAGTCGACGCAGAACTATACTTCACCCTTTAGTGCTGCGCTTTACTTTTTGAAAAGTTTTGTTTACTGTTTACAAGGAATTTATTTTTTAGAATATCTCAAACCTTTGTTTAATTTAATTTATTAGTATTACCAATCAACACTTTGCATTTATTTTATTTTCCTGTTTGTATAATGTTAAAACAAATAGTTGGTTTAATGAACACACAAATAAACAAGAAAATTGTTTTGCATTTTGTTCCCAAACTGTACAGAATGACCTCAAAACCGAGGTACATACCGAACCGTGATTTGACTTTTTTGCATAATACCGTCTATTTAACTGGTTTCAGGATGGCAAATTTTTCTCCTCATCTGGTTGAAACGTCTGTTAAACTTGTCATTTACTGAAATAACCTACTTAGAAATCAATTAGCAAAGTAATTGTTAACCACAGCTTTTATTTTCTCAGCCTGTAATGTCTTTTAGTGAAGTCCAGGTGGCTACTTTTACTGTATCACCCCTCCAAAACACATGTGCGTTTTATTATCCGTTTCTCCTGCTCGGCCGTATTTGCTCCTGACAGGTGCTTGGACTTTTTTTTTTTTTTTTTTTTTAATACTTTCAGTGGAAAAATCTTGTTCATTCTCAGCTCCAGTCCAGTTTTTCGGTTCAGCGACAAGTTCAGGCTGTCACCGCCCCTCGTCACTGCAGCGCGTCCCCCGCCGTAAATGACCGAAGACGTTGGAAAAGCGAACGCGTTTCAGATAGCATCATCAGAGAGAGCGGTCCAACGGTCCAGCGGTCCAGCGCGCCGGCTCGACGTCCGTCTCCGAGTCTGGGCCGTTTCCAGTGGACAGAATTAGCTCATGGGGTGAACGTCGAGTCAGAACGTGTCAGCGGCGAAGTGGTGCTAATAAGACGGAGCGTTTTAAGTGCAGCAGTGTTAGCGTGGACTTAAAAGTGTGTACAGGGTGTAGGGGGAGCGGATTTTCAAAATAAAAAAAACTGAGGACGTCCTTGGTTTGTTTGGTTTGTGGTCGGTAATGATAAAATCGTGAAACAAGTGTGTAATTAAGAAAAACTGGCTCTAATGTGAGTCAATATAGTCGCATTTTCTTTGTGTTTTGGTCATTTTTAAGCAGCGTTTCTGTATGTGAAGAATCTCTCAGTCGTCCAGGTAGAATCCACGACGAGGAGAAAATTCAGTTTGTCGACTGGACAAAAGTTTGTTTGGTTGAAAACGTTTCGCGGCTCATCCAAGCTGCTTCTTCAGTTCTGGTCAGACGCTGGTGGACACTTCCTTATATCTGTCTTCAGGGAGGAGCTAACTACACTGAAACTACTCTGAAACTAACACACCTACTTGTTTACAGTTTCTGTTTGTTAGTTCTTCCTATTGACCTGTGCAGGGTCTAATTAACAGAACAATTCATGGCCATAATGGAGCTTCCACACCTCTGGACCTGACCTGACTACACCTGTTGTTCTCTTGTTTGTTTTGATTTAGGTTAGGGACCAGACCAGGACTGAGACCGGACTGAGACCGGGACCAGACCGGGACTGAGACCGGGACCAGACCAGGACTGAGACCAGGACCAGACCGGGACTGAGACCGGGATTAGACCGGGACTGAGACCGGGACCAGACCGGGACTGAGACCGGGACCAGAGCGGGACTGAGACCAGGACCAGACCGGGACTGAGACCGGGATTAGACCGGGACTGAGACCGGGACCAGACCGGGACTGAGACCGGGACCAGAGCGGGACTGAGACCAAGACCAGACCGGGACCAGACTGGGACCAGACCAGGACCAGACCGGGACCAGACCGGAGGCTCAGAGCCCACGGCA
>NW_026571133.1:1237500-1252500 GCF_026225935.1 Boleophthalmus pectinirostris
ACATTGTCTCCAACCTCTCCATATTTCCAACTCTCCACACTCCACGTTTCCACACATCTCCACGTCTGTGTGTCTCCACGTCTCCACATCTCCAGCTCTCCACATTGCCTCCCACGTCTCCACGTCTTCACATATCAAACATCTCCCACATCTCCACATTGTCTCCTACATCTTCACATTTCCACATTGTCTCCAAGATCTCTGCATCTCCATGTCTCTACGTCTCCACATCTCCCACGCCTCCCACATCTTCACATCTCTACAGCTCCACCTCTCCACGTCTTCACATCTCCACATCTTCACGTCTTCACATCTCCACATTTCCACATCTTCACATCTCCACATTGTCTCCAAGACCTCTGCATCTCCACATCTCACCATCTTCACCTTTCCGCATCTCCATGTCTCTACGTCTCCACATCTCCCGCACCTCCCACATCTTCACATCTCTACATCTTCAAATCTCCAGCACTGTCTCCCACATCTCCACGTCTTCACATCTCCACCTCTCCACATTGTCTCCAACATCTCCACATCTCTATGTCTCCCACATCTCTACTTTCCCACATCTTCACATCTCCATGTCTTCTACATCTCCACATCTCCACGTTTTCACCTTTCCACATCTCCAGTTCTCCGACATCTCCGCACTGTCTCTCACATCTCTACTTCCCCACATCTCCACATCTCCACATCTCCACATCACCACATCTCCGGATCTCCACGTCTTCATATCTTCACATCGCCAGGTCTCCACATCTCCACATTGTCTCCAAGATCTCCTACATGTCCACCTCTCCACGTCTCCACATCTCCACGTTTCCTCCGTGTCTCTGATCCGCTGTTTGTCTGTGGAATCTGTCCAGGTTCATGGGGAAAAAGGAAGGAATTAGAGACAGTTTGGCCGTCGCACAGGTCGACTTTTCCTCCTGAATTTGATTTGTTTCCGTGGACGCGGTGAGAGGAAGGAGCGCGTGTGTGTGTGTGTGTGTGTGTGTGTGTGTGTGTGTGTGTGAGACTCGAGGGTACGATTTCAAAGTCCACTGAGCTGTTTAATCTGCGTGTGTGAAGAGCAGAGTGAAGAGGAGCAGAGCTGCGCCTGAATCCCAGAGTGATAATGGTCAGTCTGCTGTTTCATGGGCCAGTTTATTAGGTACACCTTAAAAATACACGATTGAATTCTTCCGCTGTTTTTGTTTCCTCGTCATAAAACTCACAGGAGCCGTACAGTTTCAAACTCCTCGCTGCTTTCATAAACTGGTCTGATTTCTAGGAGCGGGATCCAGAATACACACTTCTCCGGAACGTTACAAACACGTGAGTCTGGAGAGTGATTGACAGGTGCGTTAACCAATCAGGACACATCAGGATCTGAAAAAACAAATACGGCTGCAGAAAGGGAAAAAAATGAAAGAAAAAGCGTTGCATATTTCTGGAGAATCAATGAGTGAAGCACAAAACTCTAATTTGAGGTGAGAGAAGTTTGTTCAAAATGACGGCGTCCAATGAGCTTCTTGGTTTCGCATGTTTCATCATGGCACGGTGCAAGAAGAGTCTAAGAAGGTCGATCCCTGGGCCTTTCTGTGTTGACTTTACATGTTCTCCCTGTGTCTGTGTGGGTTTCCTTTGAACACTGTGGCTTAATCCAACAAAAACCCAAAACATAGCCTGATTCATCAGCCGGTTTCTACAAAGTTTTTGGTGTATTGTGGCTTTTTGGTGTATTAGTCCAATGAGATTCATTTGGTCTTCCGATATTCTATGTTATTAGGTTCATTTTTTCAGACCCAGAGTGTTATTTCATACCTGACAGTTTCGACTGCTCACTAGCGTCTTCCTCAGAGTCACGTGATGTTGCTGTGACGTGTCCGGTCAGCTGGTTTAAACAGGTTTTGCAAAGCAGAACAGGAACAACTCAAATCGGCCGTTTCTGACCACTGTAAAAGAGAGAACCACGTTATGGATTGGGATGGAGCAAACATCACTGGGACAGAGGAAAACAAACATCGCAGCTGGATTAAAGGTTGTATAGAGGATTTTCCAAGGAACGAGAAATCCAGCGACTGTTTGTCCTTTTTCAAATGTTGCGCATGTGTGAAACCACCCCCTCCCCTACAGCTCCTACGTAGAAACACCTCCTCCCTCCTCCTCCTTACGCCAGAAACCGGTGCTGCACATGACTTGTAAACAACTAACTACAGTGTTGGTTAGGCAAGACGGAGAAGTGAGGAGCGGGGGGAGGGGGTGCGCGGAGATTTCGTGCGCGGACAAGAAGTGAGGAGCAGGGAGAAGAGCGGAGCAGGGAGAGAGGAGAGGAGAGGAGAGGGGAGCGGTGCGCGGAGATTCCGTGAGGAGCAGGGAGAAGAGCGGAACGGGCAGAGAGGGGTGCGGAGATTCCGTGCGAATGAACTAGCTACTACTACAACACGCAGCAGCAAGCGGACTCTTTCTTTGACTTGAAAATTACGTTTTCAGACATAGGATATCGCATTCGTGTCCTGAAAAACGTTTGTCTAACTCTTGGAAATAAAGTACGTTTTCATAATAAGCAGAAGTTTCCTGTCCAGGAGTAATTTGTGGACCAGTGCGTCAGTCTTTAGACCCTGCGTCTGCTTCAGTTGCGCCATCGCTGGAATGAATCTTCAAGAATCACCTTAGTTTGGTTTCGCTGCTTTTCCCCTTGTCTTCTTCTTTCACCGACCTCAAAAACAGACTTTCTTTTGCGGCTAACTGCTCCTAGATTCTTGTCGCCATTGCAACAAACTTTGTGTGAACTGCGAGGAAGATATAGGTCAAAAAAAGCCGCTAAGAACTGTTGCGTTGGTGGAGTAAACAGCGTCTGTGCGTCTTGCGTCTGTGGACTGCGTGACAGTCGTACGTAAACCACGTAACGGCGGCGCAGGCAAGTCAGTTACACTAGAAACGTAGGGAGTTTGATTGACAGCCTGTCAGCTCACAGATAACGAGGCAGTGTCGTTATCTATTGGCAAATGTTTAGCCCCACCACGTCCAGAGTTGATGAATTTTTATTCTCTTTTTTTTGGTCATCATAATTACAAGGCTACTGCATCTCTATAATCTATCATTGACAATTTGAAACAAAAAAAATCCTCCATACAACCTTTAAAGAAGCAATCGAAATATGGAAACGTGCCCACAGGACTGTAAACCGGGACGAGGGGCTTTTTTACTCTCACACACCTGGGATACTGTCCTGAGGAAGTGGGACTGCAGGTGGCGCTGTCGTCCTGCCTCCACCGGTAGGAAGACAGCGCCAAAACCTGTTTAAATCAGCTGACGTGAGCAACATCACGTGACTCTGAGGAAGACGCTAGTGATCAGTCAATCAGTCGAAACTGTCAGGTATGAAATAACACTCTAGGTCTGAAAAAAAGAACCTAATAACATTTTTGGTGTGTTGTCGCATTTGTATTTGTTGCGGTGTTTGCGTTTGTTGTGACCCCTCTCCACTTCTGTAGGTTTCACTTTCTGGAAACTGTCTGACCTTGCAGTGTTAGGATTCGTTCGCTCGACAGTAGGTGGGTACTTTTTATCATTTAACCAATCGCTGCTATTTGGTTGTAACATAGGTAATGCGTCACTAACGGGCCTAAGAAGAAGGACAATAACGTCTTTCCCCTTGATGAAATTCACCAAACATTCTCTCTGTTTCGGTTTTAAATCCTCGATCTCGGGAATTGTTGACAACACTGAATGTCTGGCTCTTCGCTGATTGGCTGGTGCCCGAACTCGCACTTCCGGGGTTTTTGCGAACCGTCTAGTGTATTTTGATTACTCTGATCTAGTCGCTGGAGAGAAATGAAATTGAGCAGAGGCACTAGGTGGCGCCAGGATGGAAACCCAAAACATGCACGACAGGTAAAATGCTCCAGCTGAGTTAGTCCTGACCAAGGTTCAAGGTTCAAGGTTCTTTATTTGTCATTCAAGCATGCAAGAGAAACACATGACAGAAGGAAATGTGCTCCCCGAGGCCCAGTGATCCAGAAAGAGAAAAAAACAATAATAAATAAGCAATATTAAAAAGTAAATACATCAAAACAACAACATTTAACAGTTCCAATGAACAAGTACAAGTAAAAAACGTGGCAAGATAGAGAGGAAGCCCAAGCAGGAAGTCACTGTGCACTGTTCAGAAGTCTGACAGCCTCAGGAAAGAAGACTATCTCAACACTGAGACGCTGAGGAGATGCTTCGGTGGGACTGAAGGATGGGTCAAATGCAGAAGACAAACTACAATAAATTAGTGGAAATAAACAAAAATGATTTTACAGTTATGTTTGAGCCTGACTTGAGACGCGATGGAGGGAGAGGAGACCAGATATCCCTCTGAACATGCTCCTCCTCTTCCTCCTCTTCCTCCTCTCCTCTTTCACTCTCCTTTTCCTGATTGCAGATCATTCTGGAAGAGCTGTGTTGAGCACTTCAGGACTTTATGAACTGCAGCTGTGGAGCTCAGCTCAGAGGACAAATGTTTCACAACAGAACTTAAAGTTGGGGAACACAGAACACAGCAAAAGTAGATCTATACACTTGCTAAAAATGTCTTTAAATCTTCTTTTGGGAGTATACATTTTGTTAAATTTGTATTTTGTGACTTTCTTTCATATTTTTTCGGCGGCGCGGGACACATTTTGAAAGCTCATTGCTGGCGGGGGCGGGACTGCACGATATGGGAGCGGGTGGGAGGCATGATAAACTACAGTTAGGGAAAAATACACAAATGATGAATGTTTGCCTATCGTGCATAATTGTGCTGGATATTTTATTTGGCATTAATAAAAACATTTTAAGCAGTAGACCGTCCCCCCTCCTGTACGTCGCACGGGCTGTGCCACTAAACCAGAACTAAACCAGGACTAAACCAGGTCTAAAAACAGGTCTAAAACACACATCTTCACATCTCCACGTCTTCACATCTTCACAGCTCCACATCTCCACGTCTTCACATATCGAACATCTTCCACATTTCCACACTGTCTCCACATTTCCCACCTTTCCACATCTCCACGTCTCCACATCGTTTCCCACATCTCCACATCTTCACCTCTCCACATTGTCTCCCACCTCTCCATATTTCCATCTCTCCACACCTCCATGTCTCCACATCTCCACATCTTCACCTCTCCACATTGTCTCCCACCTCTCCATATTTCCATCTCTCCACACCTCCATGTCTCCACATCTTCACATCTCCAGGTCTAAAAACAGGACTAAAACAGGATTTAGCCAGGACTTAACCACGCCGCCGGACCGCCCACCGCACCTCCTCCCACACGCAGACCAATTCCTTTTCCTTCTCCGTGTTTGATAGAGTTTAAGAAAGCAAAGATTCCCATCCTGCGGCACTTGCGGGCGGGAGCGGGACTGAAAATTCTGTCCCGTGCAGACCTCTTCTGTATTGTCTTTAAAAGAACCCAAGAAGTTAAAGTACATAAGAAGACAAAATGAACATCTTTGACTCCACCTCCTATCGTTGTGTCCTTGGGCAAGACACTTCACCCCCCATCTCCCCAGTGTCTGTGTGTGTGTGTGCATAGGTGAATAATTCCTCGATGTAAAGTGCTTTGGGAGTATACTGAATATTCACAAATGAGAAGAATCTACTTTAAACAAGATCAATATTTGACTTCTGACCTCTTGTAGCTTTGGTCTGTTTTTATTTTTTCGGAGTACGGTCCAGTGGATGTGAGAGGGACTTGGCTGGTTGTAAATCCCGCAGCCCTGTGGCCTCTCTCACACTCCGAGCAGAGGTTATGAGGTTATGATTCCTCTGGAGCTCCGAGACAGGAGTTTGGAAAGTGAAACGTGTGGAGTGATCTCCTGCTGACGGAGCCGAGCGCCGGGGCTTGTACTAAACACCAGTGGGAACGCCATGTTGGACACGGACTCTCCGCTGTGGAACATCAACACTTTATAGAGTTTATTGGTGTAGTTAAAGCTCCACTATCCTTTTTTTGTGAGCTTGTCTCCGCGGAGATGTGATTCCTTTATCTGGAATTCTCCACAGTAAGACGTTAAAGGTGCATTGTGTAACTTTTCCTGTGGAAGGTCCGTCAAATGTTTTTCTCCACCAGAGCTGAGTATTATTAAGAAGTTGCCGATACGATACATACCTCGATACATAGGTCACGATACGATACATACCTCGATACATAGGCCACGATACGATACATACCTCGATACATAGGTCACGATACGATACATACCTCGATACATAGGCCACGATACGATACATACCTCGATACATGGGCCACGATACGATACATACCTCGATACATAGGTCACGATACGATACATACCTCGATACATAGGCCACGATACGATACATGCCTCGATACATAGGCCACGATACGATACATACCTCGATACATAGGCCACGATACGATACATACCTCGATACATAGGTCCGATACGATACATACCTCGATACATAGGCCACGATACGATACATGCCTCGATACATAGGCCACGATACGATACATGCCTCGATACATAGGCCACGATACGATACAAACTTCGATACATAGGTCACGATACATATGTCGATAGATAGGTCATGATACGATACATATGTCGATACATAGGTCACGATATGATACATATGTCGATACATAGGCCACAATATGATACAAACTTCAATACATAGGCCACGATACGATACACACCTTGGTACATAGGCCACGATATGATACATAGGCAGCGGTACAATACATATGTCCATACATAGGCCATGATATGATACATACCTCGATACATAGGCCACGATACGATACATGTCTTGATACATAGGCCATGATACGATACACACCTCGGTACATAGGGCATGATACGATACATAGGCAGCGATACGATACATACTTCGAAACATAATGGGTCACGATACGATACATACCTCGATACATAGGCCACAATATGATAAAAACTTCGATACATAGGTCACGATACGATACAGACTTCGATACATAGGCCACGATACGATACAAATTTTTCAATACAGTGCATTTTAGATTCAATGCAATATATTTCAAATCGATTTAGTGAAAAACAAATCATGGCTGTGATACTAAACTAAGTCTGTGCGAAGTTAATATGAAAAACACCCATTTTACTCAACACAATTGTAGCTCTTACACAAAATAAATTAGTAAAATATACCTAAAAATACTCTTGGTGATATATCGATAAAGCAGCCCATGATATCAATACTGTATCATCACATTAAACGATATATCAGTATTTCAATGTTTTGGCACACCCCTGTTCTCCGTGGAGATTGTTTTTTTCAAATCAAGTTTCAGTGCAGGTGAACATTTGCAAACATCACAGAAACTTACATCATACCAGAGTCCTGCACCGACGCTGGGCTCTTTTACGGAAACAAAACTTAAAAACCACATGACTAATTTGCATAAACTATAAGCACTGAAAAAAAACTGCTCGCTCCTTGTGCGCTGATGCGGTTCAGCTTCTGTCGGACTAAAGGACACGACTCAGTGGAATATGAGTGTTGTTTCTGTGACAGAGGGGTGTTCTGCTGATGGTGAGTCTGTTCTGTGTTTCTGTCGCGTTGGAGATGGTTCATGTTAAACTTTACATGAACACCACGTTTAAATCCTCACCTCCTCGCGTTGTGTAACTACGGAAGGAGACGTGGTCCGCGGGTTCTCAGGTTGATGACGATGATGAAGGTGTGTGTTTGTGTGTGTTTGTGTGTGTGCGTGTCCACTCATGTGGCAGGTCACTATAGGACAGTAGTGCAGATATTATGAGTCTATGCAGGTTGTTTTCACCAGTGCCAGTTGCTCCGGTTTCACATTTAAGTTGTAGGCGATTTTATATTAGTTTTTTTTTTATATATCTCACATCGGGAGAAGAATTTCCAAGACACAAATGCGTTTTTACCAATGCACTGCTGCTTCCACTGTGTGACTGACACCGCCAACTTTAACATGACGTTTACATCGCTCTTATTGCGCGCGTTCTGTTTGGGTTTCCAGCAATGAGTGAAATTACCGAAATAAAAAAATAAATAAATGGGATGTAGCACAAAATGTGAAAACAGGAAAATAACGCCACTTATTTCAGCAAAGTAACTGTAATCCAATTACCACTCATTGAAACAGTAACTGTAACAGAATACAGTTACTCATAATTTGTACTCTGATTACGTAACGGCGGTACATGTAATCCGTTACTCCCCAACACTGGCGACGACGGCAGTGTGCATTGAGTCGACCCAAAACTAAAGTTCACCCTTAAAATTGGGCTTTAGGAGCACTGCAAAAAACACAGCTTTGATGCTCCCAAAATCGTGTCGTCTGAGATCGCGATTTTCGGTCCAAAACGATAGATCATTCAGCCCTACTTTCTATTTTCATAAAGACCAAGTTACAGGTCAGATCTGTGGAGTCACAATGCCTGTTTTTATAGATTTTTTTGAGCTATAAAACCACTTTCCACTAATAAATTTAACATAGAGCTGTTTAATGTACTAGAACCTTTTTGTTGTTTATGATTTGTGTTCTGAGCGCCGTGCAGACCCACCCCCCCTCTCTCTCTCTCTGACCCGTGAGTGTTTGTGTGGGCGAGGTCAAAGGTCATCAGAGGAGGAAAATCTCAAAGTGCAGAGGTCAAAGGTCGCGAGCGTGCGTCCTGCCTGACCCGCCTACACGATACCAGGGGTCGTCAGAACATAACAACATACATTATTATAGATTTTTCCGTTAAAAATAGAAACGCTTCAACTCACCAGCTGGAAAAAAAAAAAAAAAAACTACAACTCAATAACGTTGATGTAAAATACGATAAAGAAAATATCTAAATGTAAGTCTGAAACAACGTGCGCCCACATTATGTAATAATAACAACGCAACAACACACAGAGTAGTTCAGTTTGAGAGAAAAAATATGGAGGATTTGTGAGTTAAACGTGCAGAAAATGAAACAAAACACAACTCCGGGTCCAGATACAGTTTCCACGAGATGAGACGAGACACGAGATTGACTCAACAAGAACAAAACAAGAGAAGATTTTGACGTTGTTTATAATAAATAAATTGCACAATCCAGTTCTCAACTTTGGGCTCACCCTTTTTTTATTTACTTTTATACTTCTGCTGTCATCATAAGACTGCTTTTTGGGATTTAAAGTGTCTCAAAAAGCAAAACTTGCCTAAAGTTAACAGTAAAAGCATGTTTAGAAAATCTCAGGAGATCATTTTCAGCGTGTGCACAATCTTGGGGCAATTTTGTCTCGCGAGATCTTGTCCCGTTCAGTGCAAATTTTTCTGATCTGGTCAAGATTTTAAAACTTATATCAGGTTATTCATCTTGTTTTCAGATTTATTATCGATTTACTAGTTTAAAAACTACTTAATTCTAGTCTAGAGGTCGTTTATTTTAAGATAACTTGTCAAGTAAAATGATCTTGCCGCATGGACAGGTAATTTCACTACTTTTAAGTCTTTTTCTGATAGATTTAAGTGTTTATATCTTAAATTTCCAAGTTTTTTTTTTGCAGTGTATGTTTGTGATTAGTACACTGCAAAAAAAAAAAAAAATCTAAAATTACTTGAATTAAAAAAGTTTTATCATGATTTGAGCAAATTTCACTTGACACTTAAAATGATCTGCCAGTGGAATAAGACTTTTTGTATTTAAAATATGAAAATACATCTTGCTACACTTAATAAAATAAGTAAAACAACAACTTTTTGCAGTTAAAATAAGAAACAAAACCGAATGTTGCTCGAATTAAGAAAAAAACACGGAAGATAATTTGGCTTGTCAAGTTGAATTTACTGAAATTAAGTAAAATGTTCTTAATTTAAGTCATTTTAACTTACCTAGATATTGTTTTTTTTTTCCAGTGTAAACAACATGATGGTGCATCCACTACTTCCTCGTCTCCATGGAGATGTTATTTCTTTGCCTCGAAAGTTCCACAGTAGGGCATTAAACATATCTCCATTGCGTTTCTTCATTTACAGGTGTTTTATAGGTCAAAAATACCTTAAAAACACAAACTTGTAGCATGTGTAGACTCGCTTCTCCATAGATCTGACCATTAACCTGTCTAACTATTATCATTACCAAGTTTATTTCTGTACTGTGGGATAATCAAGGCAAAACAGCAGGATCGCCATGGAGAAAAGCAGGTGAAAATGTTACACGGTGCACCTTTAAGTCATTTTGTTCATCTTTTTATGTTTTTTTTATTTTTTTTTTTATTTGTGCTCTTCAGACTGTCTGTCAGGTCACACTTGATGTATTTTAATGGCTCTTGAGTTGTGTTCATGCCTCTTTAAGCCCCATAAGCCCCTCGCTGATCCCTCACACCTCTGCCGGATCTGACCGGGCGCCGGGCGGGTGCGTTTGTTTGTCCGCTCTGTGGGAGGGAGCGCTTGTTTTGCGGTTGACCGAGACAAGACCGAGACTTTTAAAGACCGAGACAAGACCGAGACTTTTAAAGACCGAGAGACAAGACCGAGACTTTTAAAGACCGAGACAAGACCGAGACTTTTAAAGACCGAGACAAGACCGAGACTTTTAAAGACCAAGATCGAGACAAGACCGAGACTTTTAAAGACCGAGACAAGACCGAGACTTTTAAAGACCGAGATCGAGACAAGACCAAGACTTTTAAAGACTGAGACAAGACGGAGACATTTAAAGACTGAGACCGAAACAAGACCGAGACTTTTAAAGACTGAGACCGAGACAAGACCGAGACTTTTAAAGACCAAGATCGAGACAAGACTGAGACTTTTAAAGACTGAGACAAGACCGAGACTTTTAAAGAGACTGAGACAAGACCGAGACTTCTGAGGGTCAAGACTGAGACAAGACCGAGACTTCTGAGGGTCAAGACTGAGACAAGACCGAGACTTTTAAAGGCCAAGACTGAGTCAAGACTGAGACTTTTAAAGACCGAGACAAGACCAAGACTTTTAAAGGCCAAGACTGAGACAAGACTAAGACCTCTCAGGGTCGAGACCAAGACAAGACCGAGAATTTTACAGACTTTCAAAGGCTGAGACTGAAATAAGACCAACATTTTTAAAAGCCGAGACTAAGACAAGACCAAGACTTTTAAAGGAAGAGACCAAAACAAGACTGAGACTTTTAAAGGCCAAGACCGAGGCAAGATCGAGACTTTAAAAGACCGAGACAAGACCAAGACTTTTAAAGGCTGAGACCGAGACAAGACCAAGACTTCTGTGGGTTGAGACTGAGGCAAGACCGAGACTTTTAAAGACCGAGACAAGACCAAGACTTTTAAAGACCGAGACAAGACCGAGACTTTTAAAGACCGAGACAAGACCGAGACTTTTAAAGACCGAGACAAGACTGAGACTTTTAAAGACCTAGACAAGACCAAGACTTTTAAAGGAAGAGACCAAAACAAGACTGAGACTTTTAAAGGCCAAGACAAGACCAAGACTTTTAAAGACCGAGACAAGACCAAGACTTTTAAAGACCGAGACAAGACCGAGACTTTTAAAGACCTAGACAAGACCAAGACTTTTAAAGGAAGAGACCAAAACAAGACTGAGACTTTTAAAGACCAAGACAAGACCAAGACTTTTAAAGACCGAGACAAGACCAAGACTTTTAAAGACCAAGACAAGACCGAGACTTTTAAAGACCGAGACTTTTAAAGACCGAGACAAGACCGAGACTTTTAAAGACCGAGACAAGACCGAGACTTTTAAAGACCGAGACAAGACCGAGACTTTTAAAGACCGAGACAAGACCGAGACTTTTAAAGACCGAGACAAGACCAAGACTTTTAAAGACCAAGACTTTTAAAGACAAGACCGAGACTTTTAAAGACCGAGACTTTTAAAGACCGAGACAAGACCGAGACTTTTAAAGACCGAGACAAGACCAAGACTTTTAAAGACCGAGACAAGACCGAGACCGAAGACCGAGACTTTTAAAGACCGAGACAAGACCGAGACTTTTAAAGACCGAGACAAGACCGAGACTTTTAAAGACCGAGACAAGACCGAGACTTTTAAAGACCGAGACAAGACCGAGACTTTAAAGACCGAGACAAGACCGAGACTTTTTAAAGACCGAGACAAGACCAAGACTTTTAAAGACCGAGACAAGACCAAAGACTTTTAAAGAGACCCAAGACTTTTAAAGACAAGACCCGAGACTTTTAAGACCGAGACTTTTTAAAGACCGAGACTTTTAAAGACCGAGACAAGACCAAGACTTTTAAAGACCGAGACAAGACCGAGACTTTTAAAGACCGAGACAAGACCGAGACTTTTAAAGACCGAGACAAGACCGAGACTTTTAAAGACCGAGACAAGACCAAGACTTTTAAAGACCTAGACAAGACCAAGACTTTTAAAGGCCGAGACTGAAATAAGAACAAGACTTTTAAAAGCCGAGACTGAGACAAGACCAAGACTTTTAAAGACCTGCCTGGGTGCTGAGCGGGTGCTGTTTGAGCGGGTGCTGTTTGAGCGGGTGCTGTTTGGGCGGGTGCTGTTTGAGCGGGGGCTGTTTGGGCGGGTGCTGTTTGAGCGGGTGCTGTTTGGGCGGGTGCTGTTTGGGCGGGTGCTGTTTGGGCGGGTGCGTTTGTTCTGATGTGTGGCCTCTCTGTGGGAGGGAGCGCTTGTTTTGCGGTTGACTGACGTCCCTGACAGCTCCAGGTGCGTCTCTATCTGAACATCAGGGTTTTTTCACGAGGGAGGGAGGGGGGGACGGGGGGGGGCAGCGGCGCTTATCTCGTACCCCCAGAGTTTGTTGTTTTAGCCGCGCGCTGACGTCATGGCAACCGCGGGGGGGGAGAGAAAGGACTCGGAGCGCCGCCACCCACAGACAAATACAAATAGGAGGCGGGTGACGGGGTGATTTAAGCGCTCGTAAAGACGACTGTTGTTCCGACCGGCCAAATATTATCGCGCCGCTTTTGTTTGCTCCAGTTTCCAGCGTCGGACGAGATGAGAAGTCGAACCAAAAACACGCTGTCGGCTTTCACAGCTGCGGTGGAAAAGAAAACACGGACACACACACAGCTGACACGCGCAGATCCTCGGCTAATTTTGGATTTTCAGATGAACGTGACGCGTGATTTATGGATTTAAAGGTGCAATGTGTAACTTTTCTCATCTGTTACTTGTCTGCGTGGAAATGTCAGTTGCTTTTCCTTCAATATTCCAAAGTGTGGCATTAAACTGTTCCAATTTCCATAGAAACAAGCAGCATACACCACCAGGACAAGTTACGGGTGAGATCTGTGGAGAGGCGACCCCATTCATAGTCTGAATGTGTGTTTTTAGATGTATTTTTGAGCAATAAAAACATCCATAATTGAATAAATGCGTCTTATATAAGTTTAATACCGTATTGTGGAACATTACAGGCAAAGCAATAGTGTCTCCATGGTAGCGGACTTCAAAAGGTTGAAAAGTTACACAGTGCGCCTTTAAGACTTCACATATTTAAGAAAAAATAATGACATGACATACAACAGAGGTGATTCCAGGGCTGGAACTGTAGTCACAGACCTAATCGAGACCAAGACCGGGCCGAGACCACAGGGTCCCGAGACCGAGACAAGACCAAGACTTTTAAAGACCAAGACTGAAACAAGACTGAGACTTTTAAAGGCTGAGACAAGACCGAGACCTCTGAGGATCGAGACCACGTCAAGACCAAGACTTTTAAAGACCAAGACTTTTAAAGACCGAGTCAAGACCAAGACTTTTAAAGGCCGAGACAAGACCAAGACTTTTAAAGACCAAGACTTTCAAGACCGAGACAAGAGCAAGACTTTTAAAGGCCGAGATAAGACAAGACTTTTAAAGACCAAGGCCGAGACAAGACCAAGACTTTTAAAGGCTGAGACTGAGACAAGACCGAGACCTCTGAGGGTCGAGACCAAATCAAGACCAAGACTTTTAAAGACCAAGACAAGACCAAGACTTTTAAAGGCCGAGACAAGACCAAGACTTTTAAAGACCGAGACAAGACCAAGACTTTTAAAGACGAGACAAGACCAAGACTTTTAAAGACCGAGACAAGACCAAGACTTTTAAAGGCTGAGACCGAGACAAGACCAGACCACGGCCCATCGAGACCAAATCAAGATCATGTTTGTCATTTTCTACATTTATTTCTATTTTACAGTTATTTTCGCACAAATATGACACATGACAGGCGATAAAATGGAGAAAGATTTATAAAAACTTGATATATTTGTGCTAAAATAACTGAAATAAAATTCTGATAATGTCTCGGTCTTGAAGTCGCTCGGACTCGGTCTGGTTTCAATCTCGAGGTCTGACGCTCGACAGGTGATAAAACGGAGATAGAATTATAAAAACATTAGTATATATGTGACAAAATAACTGTAAAATACAAATACATGTCGAAAATTACAAAGTTGGTCTCAATGGGCAGTGGTTTTGGTTTTGTGTCGATCTCGACCCTCAAAGGTCTTGGTCTTGTCCTGGTCTCGGGACCCTGTGGTCTCGGACTGGTCTCGGTCTCGATTAGTGCGGTCTTGGTCTCGTTTCGGACTCGACCGCCTTTGGACTCGGTCTTGAAGGCTCTCGACACTCGACGGGTGATAAAACGGAGACAGATTTACAAAAACATTGATATACAAATGTGCCAAAAAACTGTAAAATTCAAATAAATGTCGAAAAGTTGGTCTCGATGGGCCGTGGTTTTGGTCTCGTCTCGGTCTCGACCCTCAAAGATTTTGAGCTTGTCCTGGTCTTGGTCTCGATTAGTCTTCACGACAACACTATGTGATACTAAAAGTCTTTATTAAACCACTTCTTGTGCAAAGTTAATATGAAAAACACCCAATTTACTCGCCAAAAAACTGTGAAAATGTCAAATTTGTCGCAAAAATTAGTTTCCTTCCTCTAACCAAACAACAAAACTGTACCTCTGTGATACAATAATTTAGCAAAACACACCAAAAATTGTCTTGGCGATGTGGTATTT
>NW_026571133.1:1255000-1290000 GCF_026225935.1 Boleophthalmus pectinirostris
GTGCCCAGAATAGCCGGAGCTGTAGCATGTTTTCAATCACACGGAGGCGCCTTTCACGACACACTGAACCCGGAGCACGTGGGGAGACGGATCTGGTCCAAACGCAGACTCGCTCCGACGCGAACGCGCGGAGACGAAGCCGCGCGTGTCGCGTTAAAGCTGAACCGTGTCACTTTTCCCGGCGGAGGTCTGGTGGTCGGACGCTTTTCTCCGTGGAGGTGTTATTGCTTGGGAATGCTGGAATGTTCGGCGTCAAATGTGGCGTTAAATCTTTCTGTCTTCACGGAGACCAAACCAGACCAAGTTACAGGTCAGATCTGTGGAGAGGCGACCCGCTCACAGTCAGAATGTAATTTTTCTAGGTATTTTTGAGCTATAAAACCACCTGTGATTGAATAAATGTAAAGTAGAGATGTTTAAAGTCACAGATCCCCAACCAAAAACTCATCAACTCATCCGCTTCTCTGTAACTGATGCAGTGATTCTCGTCATTTTGGTCTGAAAATGTTGGTATTAACTCGCTCTGCATAAGCTGTGTGTCATTTGTTCATTCGTTTTTCAAAATAAAACCAAAAATAAGAAAAAAAAAACCAGCAATTTTCTTCATTGTTTGTCTTCAAAACCAAAATGAAAAAAACGGATGATTCGTTATCCTGATCTGGACCTGGGCTGGTTCTAGTCTCAGTCCTGGTCTGGCCCTGGTCTCAGTCCTGGTCTGGTCCTGGTCTCAGTCCTGGTCTGGTCCCGGTCTCAGTCCTGGTCTGGTCCAAGTCTGGTCGAAGTCTCTGTCCTGATCTGGTCCTGGGCTCATTCCTGATCTCAGTCCCAGTCTGGCCCTGGTCTCTGTCCCGGTCTCAGTCCCAGTCTGGTTCCGGTCTCAGTCCCGGTCTGGTCCAGATCTGGTCCCGGACTCAGTCCTGGTCTTAGTCCTAGTCTCAGTCCCGGTCTCAGTCCAAGTCTGGTCCGGGCCTCAGTCCTGGTCTCAGTCCCGTTCTGGTTCTTGTCTGGTCCTGGGCTTATTCCTGGTCTCAGTCCCAAGCTGGTCAAGGTCTGATCCCGGCCTCAGTCCTGGTCTCAGTCCCGGTCTGATGCCGGTCTCAGTCCTGGTCTGGTCCTGGTCTGGTCTCAATCTGGTCCCAGTCCCAGTCCGGTCCCGTCTGGTCCTGGTCTGGTCCCAGTCTCTTTCCTGATCTGGTCCTAGTCTCTGTCCTGGTCTGGTCCTAGTCTCAGTCCTAGTCTGGTCCTAGTCTCAGTCCTGGTCAGGTCCTGGAAAATCGTTGCTTTTCTCATTTTCTTATTTTTGGTTTTATTTTGAAAAACGCTTCTACACGGATTCTGCATGATCCTGCAATTTTTATTTCTCCATTTTCCTCTTCCTAATATGGAACTGGCTCCAAATTTGCCACAATAACCCCCAGCGTCGATGAGCTTCATTTGACTGGAATCAAATTATAAGTCGGCAAACATTTACATTTACATTTCATTACAGGTAAAAGGAAATTTTCTGTTCAGTGTAACTTTCCTGTTTATTTGTGTTTATTTTACAGGAAAAACCTTGATAATTTAAAATGTTCTGATGTAGAAGTCGTGTAAAAAGTGGGTCACCTTAAATGAATCAGGTCTGGATCGGATCAGCTGACGGCGACTCTCCGGACCGATTTACAAACCAAATCAATTTCACTTTGTGTCCACTGAATCCTAATCTCATCAAGACCATTACAGCGCCACAGAAATCTGGGTTAGTCCTCAGTCCAAGTATCATTCGTTTATTTGTTTTTCAAAATAAAACTAGAAATAAAAAAATTTTAAAAACAACTATTTTCTTCTTTATTTGTCTCCAAAAAAACGTCTCATTATCCGTTTTTTCATTTTGGTTTTGGATAACGACCGTTTCTTGTTTCCGTGACGTAAACTGCGATGCCGGACTTTTGCACCACATACGGACTGAACCAGGTCTGACCTAGAATTAAACCAGAACTAAACCAGGTCCAGGACCAGACAGGAACCAGACTGGGACTTAGACTAACACTTAGACCAGGACCAGGACCGGGACTGAGACCAGGACTGAGACCAAGACTAAGGCCGAGACCAGACAAGGACCAGACCGGGACCAGACTGGGACTGAGACCGGAACTGAGATCGGGACCAGACCAGGACCAGACCGTGATTGAAACCAGGACTGAGTCCGGGACTGAGACCAGGACTGAGACCAGGACTGAGACCAAGACTAAGGCCGAGACCAGACAAGGACCAGACCGGAACCAGGCCAGGACCAGACTGGGACTGAGACCGGAACTGAGATTGGGACCAGACCAGGACCAGACCGTGATTGAAACCAGGACTGAGACCTGGACCAGACCAGGACTGAGTCCGGGACTGAGACCAAGACTGAGACCGGGACTGAGACCAGGACTGAGACCAGGACTGAGTCCGGGACTGAGACCAGGACTGAGACCAGGACTGAGACCAGGACTGAGACTGGGACTAAGGCCGGGACCAGACCATGACCAGACTGTGATTGAGACCGGGACCGAGACCGTGACTGAGACTAGGACCAGACCAGGACCAGACCGTGATTGAGACCGGGACTGAGACCGGAATTGAGACCAGGACCAGACCGTGATTGAGACCGGGCCTGAGACCGGAATTGAAACCAGGACCAGACCAGGACTGAGACAAGGACTGAGACCAGGACTGAGACCGTGACTTAGACTGGGACCATAACCTGGACTGAGACCGGGACTGAGACAAGGACTGAGGCCGGGACCAGACCCGGACCAGACCAGGACTTAGACTGGGACTGAGACCAGGACCAGACCATGACCAGACCGTGATTGAGACCAGGACTCAGACCGGGACTGAGACTGGGACCAGATCACAACTAAAAACAGTTTAGTTCTGGTTTAGTCCTTTTGGAGACAAATAATAAAGTAAATAGTTGTTTTTTATATTTTCTTATTTTTGGTTTTATTTTGAAAAACTAATGAATGAACGACACACAGATTCAACTCAACTCAACTTTATTTTAACCTAAATTCACTTACGAGAGCAACTATAGTACATCTACTGTCCTGAATAAACTTCTGTTGCATTTGTGGGGCAATTTCTTTCCCTACATCGGAGCTTTTCCTACCAAAAGTTTTTGACGAAACTTTGAGAAACTCTGGTCGTCAGACTTCAGTTGTAATCCCACTCTTTTGTGAATGAACCTTTTTATCCCTCTTCTCTCTGTTCTGGCGCGTTCTACATTTCCGGTTTCGTCACTAGATCCTGTTTCTCTTTCTGACACATCTCCGCTCTCTCCCGGCTCCTTAAACTGATCCAGATGCTTTTCCACATAAAACTCTCGCTGCCTTTAATGTCTCACACTCACTGGACTCAAAGGGAACAGATTATTTTATTTTCAGATCTAAGTTATAACGTCGTTTCCTCGTCACAAACAGACCTGGAGTTGTTTTGTTTTGTTTCGTTCACACATTTTTACCACACAAACCCTGCGCATTTACGCTTTTTTTCTCAAACTGAAAACACTCCATCCCACCTTGTGACGTCACGTGGAGGTACAGGAAGTGCTCCACTGTGTTTTTAAACTCCACACACCTTCACTAGAATCATTTGGATCATTTCAACCCTGGATAAAGAGTTAATAAATCCCTAATAAAGAATTACTTAAACATGTGTAAATGAAACAAAGCACGACTCCAGGTCTGTTTTTGAGGAGGTAACAACATCATAACATGACTTAAAGGGAGAGTTCGGAATTTTGGACATAGGACCTCGTTTCCTCGTGATCCAGAGTGTTGGAGACGCGCGGAGACACTTTTTATTCCATCCAAATATTCCATCCAGTCCTTCTTACCCACTCCACAAAACACCCAAAGAAAATCTATGTAAATGTCTGTGTGGATAGAATAATGTTTGAAATAAAACTAACCTTGCATCACATGAATCGTCGCATGTTGAGGGACTATTTTCTCATATATCAGTCCGCCGCTGCCGAGCTTTCTATCAGGAAGTACAACTCGCTGCTGCTCCTCAGACATAAATCCTTCAAATTCAAGCTTGGTTTTACTTCTAAAACTAAAAAACTTTGCTAAACTAGGCGCAACGGTAGGCGGGTACTTTTTTAAATTTAACCAGTCGCTGCTGTTTGGTCGTGACGTATGTAATGCGCCAAATCCCGTAGGAAGAAGGACAATAACGTCTTTCCCCTTGATAAAATTCACCAAACATTCTCTTTGTTCCGGCTTTAAATCCTCGATCTCGGGAATCGTTGCCGACACAGAATGTCTGTCTTCGTCTACATCCATCTCGACGCTTTGTTTACTGTTGTGCTGTTCCACAAAAGTGACACAGACAGACGCGACAAGTTTGACGTCATGGCTTCACAGCTCTTCACTGATTGGTCGGTGCTTAGTCTACAACTTCTTGCAACGTGTCTAGTGCAGTGATGGTCAAATGAGTCGGAGCTCCGGAGCACGTCTCGTTCTTTCTGAAACAAATTGCTCTGAAGCGCTGCCTCGGAGCTCGTCTCGCAGCAGCCGCTCACGTGACCAAAGTGTGGAAGTGTCGGTCCCTCCCCCTACTGCTTCGCTCTGCGTCAGTCGCTTCAGCGTATCGAAGCGTTTCATTGGCTCAGCGAATGTTCCGCTCTGCGATTGGTTCAGAGTGTTCAGCGCACTTCCGTGGGTTGACGAGCGCTAAACTGCTACAGTATAAAAGATGCACCAATATTTCTTAAAAACGTTGGGTAGTGAGGAGTATTGTGTGACGTTAGTGCTGATTTTGGCGACTTTTGGCATTTGTTTCATTTTCGATGGCGTCTACAAGCGGAAAAAAGTGATCCATGGTTTGGGATCACTTTGATCTAATTCCACCAACAAGGAAACACCTATTTTCTTATTTACAGCTGTTATTTATGTTGCTCTTTACATATTATTTTAAATCATCATTATTATTGTTGTTGTTGGTTACGGTGTCGCTCTGCACACAAGTTTTGTCTTACACTAACAATACTTTCATCGATGCTGAGACACCTGCGTGACAATGGTTAAATTTGTCCACTAGAGGTCAGTGTTTCTCCGAGGCCTCAGACACGTCCAACCATTTGAGACAATATCACGACTGAGGTGTCAATGCTTCACGAGGCTCCGTTCGCCCGTCACTAGTCTAGTGTACTCCGATTCCTGACCTAGTCGCTGGAGAGAAATGAAATTGAGAATGAAAATTACAATTCTGGTCTGAAAACTGTGTCCCGCTCAGACCTTTATCTCGAAGATGGACGAGCGCTGTATAAAGATGTGACCTTTTACCATTTAAAAGCAAAACTTCAGAAAAACTTCATAAATCAAACTGCAGTACGCTCTCTTCATCTAATTATAAAACATTTTCTAGATTGCAAACGTGTAAGAAAGATCCATGAGAGTCAATATACGAGGCTTAGGGATGAGAAGTGATTGGTTCGGTGGCAGTTTGCCCAACGCTCCATCTCCAGCTCCAACACTTATACAGCACTTTTCTGTTTTCAAGTCTTTAACATTAAAGGTTGTATGGAGGATTTTTTTTTTAGGTTCAACTTGTCATTGAAAGTTTAAAATAACATTACAGAGACGCAGCAGCCTTGTAATTATGATGACCAAAAAAAAAAAAGAATGAAAATCTATCAACTGTGGACGTAGTGAGTCCAGACAAACATCAGCCAATAGATAACGAGGCTCAGTCTTTATCTATTGGCTGTTAGGTTGTCAATCAAACTCCTTATGTTTCTAGTGTAACTGACTCTCGGCGCGCGGGGGATGACGTGGTTTATGCGGCGGTTCTTAGGGGCTTTTTTTAAACTGTCGCTTCCTCGCAGTTCGCACAAAGTTTGTTGAGATGTCGGACGAGAATCCACGACCAGTTCGCCGCAAAAGAAAGTCGGTTTTTGAGGTCGCTGAAAGAAGAAGAGAAGGAGAAAAGGAGCAAAGACAAACTGAGGTGATTCTTGGAGATTCCTTCCAGCGACGGCGCGACTGAAGCAGACGAAGGCTCTAAAAACGGACGCGTCGGTTGTTAAATTATTTCAACAGTGATTCTGAACGTGCACTGGATGTAAACAAGTGTGATTTCTAGAGTAAAGAGGCGGGAGGAGGAGATGTTTCTACTGAGGAGCTGTGGAGGAGGAAGGTGGAGTCACACAAGCACAACATTTGACAAAGGACTGTCGCTGTATTTTTCTTCCCTGAAAAAATCCTCTATACAACCTTTAAGGAGCCACACTCACATTCACACAACACTGGGGGAGAGGGGGTGTAAGTGTCTTGCCCAAGGACACAGCGACAGTATTTATATGTAGGGTCTGGAATTGTAGCACCAACCTCTGGGTCTAACCTATGATGTAAAGGCAGAGACGGGATTTGAACCGCCAACCTTCAGATCAGGCGCAAAAAGTGATATTTGCATAAGTTAAAATGACTCAAAGGTGCGTTGTGTAACTTTTCTAGTAGAAGATTCATCAAATACTTTTCTCTATGGAAATGTTATTGCTTTAACTGGAATGTTTCGCAGTATGGCATTAAACCTCTCTATCTTCTATCTTCATGGAAACCAAACCAGATCAAAGTTACAGGTCAGATCTGTGGAGCTCACAGTCAGAATGCCTGTTTTTCTCGATATTTTTGAGCTATACATCTGCCTGTAATTGAATAAAAAAATAAAAATAAAGTAAAGCTGTTTAATGTCATACTGTGGAACATTCCAGGCAGAGCAATGACATCTCGAATGACGGACCCCCAACCCAAGAGTTACACAGTGCACCTTTAAATTAAAAACATTTCACAACATTTTAGTTCAGTAGATTCAACTTCCATCCATCCGTTTTATTCAGTTTGTCCGGGGCCGGGTCGCGGGGGCATCAGTCTAAGCAGGGACTCCCAGACTTCCTTCACCCCGGACACTTCCTCCAGCTCCTCCGAGGGGACCCAGAGGTGTTCCCAGGCCAGCCCAGAGACATAGTCCCTCCTGTGTGTTCTGGGTCTTCCCCTGGGCCTCCTCCCGGTGGGACATGCCCGAACACCTCCCATGGAAGGCGTCCGGGGGGCATCCGGAACAGATGTTTGTTTGGGTTCATTCGGGCGCTTCACCTTTGACTTCATCGCCCAAAACACAACGGTGTCCACAACTTCACAATTCTCTTTCCTCTGCGCGTTTTTCACAATTAAAATAATCTGAATTTTCACTAAATTAGACTGAAATTCGTTCGTCTGCATCGCCATTTTGTTTGGGTTTGTTTAGGCGTTTCACCTTTGGCTCCGCCTAAACCACAACACTTTCCACAACTTCACAATTCACTTTCCTTTTTGTGTTTTTCATAAATAAAACTGCATTTTTGCTAAATTAGACTGAAGTCCAACCATCGGGGTCGCCATGTTTGTTTTGGTTTTGTTTGGGCGCTTCACCTTTGACTCCACCCAAACCACACCGCTGTCCACAAATTCACAATTTGCATTCTTTTTTGTGTTTTTTACAAATAAAATAATCTGTATTTTCACCAAATTAGACTGAAGTCTGTCCATCTGTGTCGCCATGTACGTCTGGGCTCGTTTGGGCGCTTCACCTTTGACTCTGCCGTAAACACAACGCTGTCCACAAATTCACAATTCGCTTTCCTCTGCACTTTTTTCACAAATAAAACAGTATTTTTGTAAAATTACACTGAAGTCCGTCCATCTGGATCACCATATTTGTTTGGGTTTGTTTGGGCGCTTCACCTTTGGCTCCACCCAAACCACAACACTGTCCACAACTTCACAATTTGCTTTCCTCTGCACATTTTTTAACAAATAAAATAATCTGTATTTTTGCCAAATTAAACTGAAGTCTGTCCATCTGCGTCTCCATGTTCGTTTGGGTACATTTGCACGCTTCATTTTTGACTTTGGCTAAACCACAACGCTGTCCACAAATTCACACTTTGTTTTCCTTTTCATGTTTTTCATAAATAAAAAACTGTCTGTAGTTCTGCTAAATTAAATTGAAGATTAAACTGAAATCCATCTGGGTCGCCATGTTTGTTTGGGTTTATTTGGGCGCTTCACCTTTGGCTCCACCCAAACCACAACTCTGTCCACAAATTCACAATTTGCTTTCCTTTTTGTGTTTTTCACAAATAAAATCTGTCTAATTTGGCAAAAATACAGATTAAGTCTGTCCATCTGCGTTGCCATATTCATTTGTGTACTTTTGGGCCCTTCACCTTTGGCTCCACCCAAACCACACCACTGTCCACAACTTCGCAATTCACTTTCCTTTGCACATTTTTCACAAATAATCTGTAATTTTGCCAAATTAAACTGAAGTCTGTCTATCTGCGTCTCCATGTTCGTTTGGGTACATTCGGGCGCTTCATTTTTGGCTCCGCCCAAAGCACAACACTGTCCACAAACTCACAATTTGCTTTCCTTTTTGTGTTTTTCACAAATAAAATCTGTCTAATTTGGCGAAAATACAAATTAAGTCTGTCCATCTGCGTTGCCATATTCATTTGAGTACTTTTGGGCCCTTCACAATTCACTTTCCTTTGCACATTTTTCACAAATAATCTGTATTTTTGCTGAATTTAACTGAAGTCTGTCCATCTGCGTCTCCATGTTTGTTTGGGTACATTCGGGCGCTTCACTTTTGGCTTCGCTCAAACCCCAACGCTGTCCACAAATTCAGAATTCGCTTTTTAAATTTTTTTTTGTTTTTCATAAATAAAACAGTCTGTATATTTACTAAACTAGACTGAAGTTCATTCATCTGCGTCGTCGTGTTTGTTTGGGTTCGTTTGACTTCGCCCAAACCCCAAAGCTGTTCACAACTTCACAATTCTCTTTCCTTTTCGTGTTTTTCACAAATAAAATAATCTGTATTTTCACCAAATTAGACTGAAGTCCAACCATCTGCGTCTCCGTGTTTGTTTGGTTTCATTTGGGCGCTTCACCTTTGGCTCCGCCCAAACCACAGCACCGCCCTGTGACTGTTCTGAACCTGTGGAACTCACAAATATGAGGAGAATGCCTCTCGTTGGCCCGATTACGCGCGCACATAGTTTACCTGTGAACTCACCTTGCCTTAAACCCTGTGATTTAGATTACATTTCCTCTCTAATTCAAATACAACAGAGACTTGATATGTTTGGCCGCTCTACACTCAAACCCCAGTTCATAAATCAGGTTTGGTTTTAGTCACAGACCAGTTTTTCAACCTGGAGTCTCCTGAAGTCTGAACTGCAAAACACCTCTCCACAATCTCTCTTTCTTCTGCTTCTTCTTCTTCTCTTCTGTTTGGTTTCCTTGGTTTCTCTCTCTCATCTTTACGCTGCTTATGTCATTAGAGGTTTGCTCAGCGGCGCACACATGAAAAAGTGAAAAAAAAAAAAAGAAAAGTGGAGTTTTTTTTTATAACTTTCCCTCCAAAGTTCATGTCCCTCTGAACCGGGAGCTGCAGACTTGTGGTGCAGGCAGCTCTTTTGTTGCTATTTTAAACTCTCCACAGGAAGACATGGATTATTTGGTGGAACTTTTCCTGGTTCAAACGACTCTGAAAATAATCCATGGAAAAGGGGAAGGTTTTTTGGGCGAAACTTTGTGATTGATGAAGTTTTATTGAAGAGTTGTGCGGCGACTTTTGTGGAGACTTGATTTGAAAAGGTTAAAAGGACAAGGTTGAAGGAACATTTTATAATATTTTCTGATTTTCTGATATTGTTTCCTCATCACAAATAGACCTGGAGTTGTGTTTTGTTTCATTTACACATGTTTAACGCAAAAACCCTGCACATTTAGGCTTTTTAAGATATTTTCAGACTGCAGGGTTTAATGCTCAGTCCAGATTTTTTGGTGAAATAACAATAACCGAAATATCGTGATATCGCATCGTCAAAGTTCTCAAAATAATATCATGGACCATCACAATATATCGAATTACAAGTCTCTTTGCTTAAATTAAGAGTTATGGAGCAGCAACAGCTAAAAAAAGACAGAGGAACTACATAGACCATGATCCTTTGCTCCATTTCAGTGAAGACGACAAGAAGAAATAACAGTTCTAACACTTTTAAGTCTTTGGATTAAGTCTTGTTGATACATTTTAAGAGGAAAAAGTAGAATATTGACAGTTTAAGTTGTTTAGCCTCCACAAAATATCATGAAAATATCGTAGTATTGAGATTTGGATATTGTTACATCCCTAATCGTGAGCTTTCCAACAATATCGCAATAAATATCACAATTGTGAGGTTCATACTGTGATGATATCGTATCGTGAGACTTGGACATCGTTACACTCCTGTCGTTCACATTTCCAATTAAATGCGACTTGTATGTGATCTCCAGTGTGAACTTTAAACGCCCCAAACGTGTCCCGCTTGTGCACTGGAAGACAAGACATGGTCAGTGTTTACGGAAGTCGCCTAAATGCTTAGCCAGGTTGGCGCCACCCAATGCCTCTACTCAGTTTCATTTCTCTCCAGCGACTAGGTCAGGAATCAGAATACACTAGACGGTTTGCACAAAAACCCTGGAAGTGCAAGTTCAAGCACCAGCCAATCAGCGAAGAGACAGACATTATGTGTTGGCAACAATTCACGAGATTGAGGATTTAAAGTCCGGAATAAAGAGAATGTTTGGTGAGTTTATCAATTTTATCAATTTGGGGAAAAGCTTAATATACCAGTTAGCCCCGTTAGCGGATGTATTACATACGATCACGACCAAATAGCAGCAACTGATTAAATTAAAAAAGTACCTGCCTACCATCGAACAAACGAATTCTAATGCTGTGAGGTCAGACGGTTTCCACGAAGTGAAACCAGCTGATGATCAGGCTAACAGTATCCTGGATACTCTGAGAAAAACAACCGATTACTGGCATTTCCAGGATAGTGAAATCAGTATACTCTGTTTACATGGACACTCCATTCACCAGGATACTCAAAAAACCCAATCATAACCGGGATAGTCGAGTGCATGTGTACACACTCACTGTATGGCATAAAAAAGAAACTATCTCCAAGAAGAATGTTCTGAAGCGAAGTCCATGAAGTGTGAAGAGTCCCTCAGTCGTCCAGGTAGAATCCAGGGTGAGGAGAAAATTCAGTTTGTCGACTGGACAAAAGTTAGTTTGGTTGAAGACATTTTCGACGCTCATCCAAGCTGCTTCTTCAGTTCTGGTCAGACACTGGTGGAGACTTCTTTATATCTGTCTGCAGGGAGGAGCTAACTACACTGAAACTACTCTGAAACTAACACACACTTGTTTACAGTTTCTGTTTGTTAGTTCGGCCTATTGACCTGTACAGGGTGTGGGGTCTAATCAAAATCAATCAAAACAATTCATGGCCATAATGGAAACGTCTTCAACCAAACTAAACTTTGTCCAGTTGACAAACTGAATTTTCTCCTCGCCCTGAAGCCCATGAAGTGAAACCGGCTGATGAATCAGGCTACTAATCACTGGGTTTATTTTCCAAAATACAGTCCAGTTCTGGGTAAAATGGACAGGTTACACGTACACGTCCAATTTGTTTGTTTGAGTCTTTATCCTCTGTGTATTTGGCTCACAGTCTCTTTATTTTTCGTTGACATTGGAGTCAGGATCGTTTGCAGCTGTGTTCGGAACATTTCTTTGGTAATGATTTTTAAAAAAAAACGCCCAGTTTCCGATAAGACTCCTCCAATTTGGCCTGAAAACAGCGATTCCCCCAAATATTAATAAACTCTCTAACGTCGGTTTCCCTCCATTGACGAGACTCCGAGCCTGACGTGTAGGTGGGATGAATGTGACCTGACCGTTCAGACTGAAGTCGCGTGTCAAAAGATCAGATGTGTATCGGTTTTAGGAGCACATATCCAAGTGTCCTGGGTCACATTTGAAAAAAAAAAATCAGATCTGTGTCATTAAAAGATCAGATACAGGAACATGGGGGCGAAAAACTCAGATTTGCATCACTTCAGGCAGCAGTTTGAACATAGTTTTAGTTCTTCTCCACCTTTTGATGCCATGTGGTATTACAAGAAGTGCTTCACTGTGTTTTTAAACTCCACACACCTTCACTAGAATCATTTGGATAATTTCAGCTCTGGAGTTTCCCGTCTTTACTGAAATACAGGTAAAAATATCTTTTGTTAACCTAAAAACTATCACATCATGACATCACAAGGTGGAACACAGCATTTTGGGCTTCGGACATGTAGACAAACTAATAATAAAGTTACTCAAACACGTGTTAATGAAATGAAACACAACTCCAGGTCTGTTTTTGAAGAGGTAACAACATTCAAAAGTAACTTAAAGCTCACAAGAGTCAAGTTTGTGTAATAATTAAACTTTCTGTAAAATTATAATTCAAACAGATACAGTTTTTCTTCAGAGTTTAGTTAAATTGAAAGCACTTCTTGTCTCTTTCCTTCGCTGATTGCTCGGTGTCTGTTCACTTGACTCCGGATGATTTCACGTTTATGGATTCTGCAGCAAAAACCAAAAGCCATTTCACTGATTTTGACATTAGCGACTGACCGTGATGTTACTGCGGCCGCGGCTCCTGCAGAACAGCTCTGGTTCAGTCATCTTTAAATCATCCGGGATATCATCACTTTGTTCCACCTTATGACATCATCAGGTGGTAATCCAGGAAGTGTTTTTTTTTAATCAGACGCATTAACGGCTCAAGTTGCTTTTCCAAAACACATCACGCTTACGTCATTTATAGGTGCACTGTCTGACGAGTAAATGAGCAAGAGCAACGAGCATGACGTTTCACAACACAAATTAACAAGTTTGAAAACAAAAGTACATTTAAATTACACATTTGCATCTTGAAAACAAATTCCAAGTTTCATAAAACACATTCGCAAACGAGAAAACAATTTCACAAAACACTTGTACAAGCGCCGAGATAAATTTACATGTGGCAAAAATACGAAGACAAACCTCCGAAACCAGAGTCCTGCACCGGTCCATTTTTGGAGACCCGCACCCACGCAGTTCAGCACCGCACCTGCCCACCTGCCCGTCAACCTGCACCCGCCCAGACCCGCACCTGCCCAGACCCGCACCTGCCCAGACCCGCACCTGCCCAGACCCGTGAACAGTGATGACTTCAAGAATTACAATCACGAAATGAAATTTAAACGATTCTTCATTACGAACACGAATTCAGACTAACCCAGGACTAACCCAGGACTAACCCAGGACTAATCCAGGACTAATCTAGGACTAACCCAGGACTAACCCAGGACTAATCTAGGACTAACCCAGGACTAACCCAGGACTAACCCAGGACTAACCCGGGACTAACCAGGGACTAACCCAGGACTAATCTAGGACTAACCCAGGACTAATCCAGGACTAATCTAGGACTAACCCAGGACTAACCCAGGACTAATCTAGGACTAACCCAGGACTAACCCAGGACTAATCTAGGACTAACCCAGGACTAACCCAGGACTAATCTAGGACTAACCCAGGACTAATCTAGGACTAACCCAGGACTAACCCAGGACTAATCTAGGACTAACCCAGGACTAACCCAGGACTAATCTAGGACTAACCCAGGACTAATCTAGGACTAACCCAGGACTAATCTAGGACTAACCCAGGACTAACCCAGGACTAACCCAGGACTAATCTAGGACTAACCCAGGACTAATCTAGGACTAACCCAGGACTAACCCAGGACTAATCTAGGACTAACCCAGGACTAACCCAGGACTAATCTAGGACTAACCCAGGACTAATCTAGGACTAACCCAGGACTAACCCAGGACTAATCTAGGACTAACCCAGGACTAACCCAGGACTAATCTAGGACTAACCCAGGACTAATCTAGGACTAACCCAGGACTAACCCAGAACTAATCTAGGACTAACCAGGACTAACCCAGGACTAACCCAGGACTAACCTAGGACTAACCCAGGACTAACCCAGGACTAATCTAGGACTAACCCAGGACTAACCCAGGACTAACCCAGACTAACCCAGGACTAATCTAGGACTAACCCAGGACTAACCCAGGACTAATCTAGGACTAACCCAGGACTAATCTAGGACTAACCCAGGACTAACCCAGAACTAATCTAGGACTAACCCAGGACTAACCCAGGACTAATCTAGGACTAACCCAGGACTAACCCAGGACTAACCCAGGACTAACCCAGGACTAATCTAGGACTAACCCAGGACTAATCTAGGACTAACCCAGGACTAACCCAGGACTAATCTAGGACTGATTCCAGAATTAAACTAGGACTAAAACAGGACTAAACCAGAATTGAACCAGGACACACTGTTGGGACGGGCTCGGTGCGTCCGTGGAGACCGTCAGGTGACCGCAGGTGAAAGGACCGGTGCAGAACTCAGCGCCCCCCGGAGGTGAGGGCAGCCATCACCCGATCGCGCTTTGGTGACGCCCTCCTCCGCTGACTCGGGGTTCTCTCTCCCTTAAGTTTAAGATTAGTCCTGGTCCTGGTTTAGACCTGGTTTAGTCCTGACCCACTAGTGTAACCTCTACCCGCCCGCATACCCGTCCATAAAATTCCAGAACCTGCCTGTTTCAGCAGCTATTTGCCCGTGGGACTCGACCTGGTGCAGGACTCTGCCCAAAACACATTAACGAGAAAGTTGTTGACGGAAAGAGAATGTCCTAAAAAGTGGAAATGACGAACGACCATAATGTTAGTTTTGTTCAGTAGTTCACTAATGTTCATCGTTGTTTCCTTTAAGTTTTTGTCTTTCTTCCCTTGATCGTTGTGGATAAATTCTTCATGTTAGAATGTTTATCCTTTGTGGACCTTGTTGGTTGAAGATTTGGTGATGGGGCAGATTTTTGAAGCTGCTGGAGAAAACTTGAGACATTTCCACAGATATTTTGCCATAGAAAAACATTAACCGGAAGTTATGTTTACACTACATCGCGCCACTTCCAGTCATTGTGAAAAAGTTGTCCAATTGTTTCGTGTTTTGTAAGTTTGTTTGCACATTTCCAAATGTGTTTCATGAAACAGAATGTTTTTTTGCACCAGATTATAAGGCGCACTGTCGATTTTTGAGAAAATGAAAGGATTTTAAGTGCACCTTATAGTCCGAAAAATACTGTATTAAAATGTGGCGTTAACTATTTTGTTATATTATAGTGGGGTCCAGTCAAGGGAAACAGGGGCAGATTTTTTACATTCAAATGTCTCTTATTCAGAAACTAGAGGAACTATTGAAATAAGTAAAGTATCAGAATGTAGGAAAGAGTTACACTCCAACAGGGTCAAGTTAAACCTGTGATATTCTTTCAAGTTGTTGACAAAAAATTAAAAAAAACTCATGTCGGTAACGGAGGGAATGAAATATGCAGCACTTTTTGGGCAATAAATCCAAACAGTGAAAACTCTTGGTTCTCACTTACATATCCTTAACAAACTGGTTTGAATATTTGCTTCATATAGTTTTCTACCATATGGTACAAGATTAGGTTGAAAAACCTCTTACTTTTTGAGTCATGAGATTTTTTATTAAGAAAGGTCATGGTAACGGAGGGAAAAGTAACGGAGGGAAAATTGTGTAAACAAGTAGAAGGTGCAGGATTTTACATCATTTGTCGCTTTTTTCTTCTGAATACTTTAATATTACTTCAAAATGAAAGGAAACTATTTCTATAAAATATGTCAGTCCTTCCAAGCAAATTTTTTATCATTTTAAATACATTTTAAAAAAAAAATCATGCATCCCTTCATCAACAGTTCAAAGATGGAATAACACAAGATATGATGAAATACATCAGTTTATTTACATGATTTTGCAGGTCTTTGAAATTTGGGAAATAATTTTTGTTCCATGTTTCATACATGGTCTGTTTAAAACATATGGAACTTTAGAACCAAAAATGGTACAGAAAAAAGGTCAACAGTTTCATAAACTAGAGTACATATGTATCTGTTCAATACATTTTTATATCAGATGCATTAACTTGTTTACTTCTGCTTGACCGGGCCCAGTGCTAAATTTCTAAAATGTACAAAACATATTTCAAAACCTTAACAAAGATCATTACCTTTAACGCATTATTATTCCTGTAGATATTCCATTACACTTGAACTCGCCTGAGCTTCACCTCTGGATCCAGCTGCTGAACAGTTAAAACACAGAGACACAGAGAGGAAAAGAGGGAGGAGGAGGAGAGCGAAGGAGAGAGGGAGAGAAGGAGGAGGAGGAGGAGTGTACGGAGGCGGGACCCACTCCACTCTAGCCCAGCTCTGCAAAATGCGCTCAGTGCCTTCCTCTCTGCGTGCGAGGCGACCGCTCGGCTCACATACCTCGTAACAGCGCGCGGATCTCACTGTTTGCTTTTGCGTTCCCCTCGCCGCTCCGTTCCTGCCCGGGGGTGGGTTGGAATATTCCGGACAGCATGCCGGTGGTCGGGGTTGCCTCGAAGCTCAGGCAGCCCTCCACCAGGCCGGTCCACACTGCGCTGCCCATCCCGAATGCGGTCCGGATGGCATCGGCTCAAGGGTACGTGCCCAGGCAGCCCAACCAGGAGCTGAGAGCGGGGCAGGGGAGCTCCACGCCCCCCCTAACTTCGTTCTCGTACCAGCTGTCAGTCAAATCGGAGCTAAAACCGGACAGGAACACAACAAACGCTGCTGCTGCTGCTGCTGCTGCTGCTGCTGAAGGGAAGAGTAAAGGAGAGACGGAGGAGACCAAGATCTGCAAGGTTAGTGTGGGCATGCTCGCGCTACAGGTGGATGGAGTTTGACAGGCTGGGCTGAGCTGGTGTTATGCTGAAATGTGTATCCCTGTGATCTGACTGATTGAACAGATTTTTTGACAAATGTTATGGGAAATTCTACAGAAGTTTTATCATTATGCCAACTTGGGAAATGAGAAAGCTTGGTGTTATGGTGAAATGTGTATCCCGGTGATTTGATTGATTGAATGGTTGTTTTGGCAAATGTTATTGGAAAATTTTACAGACATTTTATTAGTATGTCAACTTGGGAACTGAGAACATTTGGTGTTATTGTGTCCCGGTGATTTGACAGTTGAAAAGTTGTTGTTTTGGTAAGTATGTTCTTGCCATTTTCTGCAAAAGTTTTATCAGTATGTCACCTTGGGAATAGAGAAAACTTGGTGTTATGGTGAAATGTGTATCCCCATGATCTGACTGATTGAATAGTTTTTTTTTTTTTTGGCAAATGTTATGGGAAATTCTACAGAAGTTTTATCAGTATGCCAACTTGGGAAATGAGAAAGCTTGGTGTTATGGTGAAATGTGTATCCTGGTGATTTGATTGATTGATTGATTGATTGATTGAATGGTTGTTTTGGCAAATGTTACTAGCAGATTTTAGAGAAGTTTTATCAGTATGTCACTTTGGGAATTGAAAAAACTTGGTGCAACTGTATCCTGGTGATTTGATTGATTGAATAGTTGTTGTTTTGCTAAATGTTATTGTCATGGTTTACAGAAGTTTATATCAATATTCCAATTTGGGAATTGAGAAAACTTGGGGTTATGGTGAAATGTGAATCCCGGTGATTTGACTGATTGAAAAGTTGTTTTGCTAAAAGTTATTGTCATGTTCTACAGAAGTTTTGAGTGACGGATTTTGAATAGTTATTGTTATGAAAAAAGGTAATAGATTTCTAGGGGTTAGTAAGTGTGATGATACGATACCATAACATTATTGGCAAACCAATGGTGTTTTGGTGTAATGTGTATCCCGTTGATTTGATTGATTGACTAGTTGTTGTTTTGGTAAATGTTATTGCGATTTTTGACAAAAGTTTTATCACTATTCCAACTTGGGAAATGAGAAAGCTTGGTGTTGTGGTGAAATTTGTATCCATTGGTTTAAGTGATGGGTTTTGAAGAGTTATTGTTATGAAAAAAGGTAACAGAATTCTAGGGATTTGTAAGTATTATGACAGTATGTGGTGATAATGAGAATGGTGTCTTGGTGTAATTTGTATCCCGGTGATTTGACTGATTGAAAAGTTGTTTTGTTAAATGTCATTGTCATGTTCTACAGAAGTTTTTATCAGTATTCCAACTTGGGAATTGAGAAAACTTGGTGTTTTGATGTAATGTGTATCCCATTGATTTGACTGATTAAATAATTGTTTTGGCAAATGTTACTGGCAAATTCTACAGAAATGTTATCAGTATGTCAACTTGGGAACTGAGACAACTTGGTGTTGTGGTGAAATGTGTATCCATTGGTTTGAGTGATGGTTTTGAATACTTATTGTTATGAAAATAGTTTTAGATTTCTTGGGGTTTGTAAGTATTATAATATCATACCATACCATAACACCAATGGCAAACCAATGGTGTTTTGGTGTAATGTGTATCCCGTTGATTTGACTGATTGAATAGTTGTTGCTTTGTTAAATGTTATTGTCATGTTCTACAGAAGTTTTATCATTATTCCAATTTGGGAACTGAGAAAGCTTGGTGTTATGGTGAAATGTGTATCCCATTGATTTTACTGATTAAATGGTTGTTTTGGCAAATGTTATTGGCAAATTCTACAAACGTTTTATCAGTATGTCAACTTGGGAATTGAGAAAACTTGGTGTTGTGGTGAAATTTGTATCCATTGGTTTGAGTGATGGTTTTGAATACTTATTGTTATGAAAGTTGTTTTAGATTTCTTGGGGTTTGTAAGTATTATAATATCATACCATAACATAACACCAATGGCAAACCAATAGTGTTTTGGTGTAATGTGTATCCCGGTGATTTCATTGATTGAAGTTGTTGTTTTGGTAAATGTCAATGTCATGTTCTACAGAAGTTTTTATCAGTATGTCAATTTGGGAATTGAAAAAGCTTGGGGTTGTGGTGAAATGCGAATCCCAGTGATTTCACTGACTGAAAAGTTGTTTTGTTAATTGTTATTGTCATTCAGAAAACTTGCTGTTATTGGTTTGAGTGATGGGCTTTAAATAGTTATTGTTATGAAAAAAGGTTATAGATTCATAAGTATTATGATACCATACCATAACACCACTGGCAAACTAATGGTGTTTTGGTGAAATGTGTATCCCAGTGATTTGATTTATTGAATAGTTCTTGTTTTGCTAAATGTTATAGTCATGTTCTACAGAAGTTTTATCAATATGCCAACTTGGGAAATGAGAAAGCTTGGTGTTGTGGTGAATGTGTATCCCGGTGATTTGATTGATTGAATGGTTGTTTTGGCAAATGCTACTGGTCAATTGTACAGAAATTTTATCAGTATGTCATCTTGGGAATTGAGGAAACTTGGTGTTATTGTATCCCGGTGATTTGACTGCTTGACTAATTGTTGTTTTGGTAAATGTCATTGCCATGTTCTACCGAAGTTTTATCAATATTTCAATTTGGGAATTAAGAAAGCTTGGTGTTATGGTGAAATTTGTATCCATTGGTTTGAGTGATGGGTTTTGAATAGTTATTGTGTTATGATATTATGTGGTGATAATGAGAATATGATGATAATTACACCAAAACACCACTGGCAAACCAATGGTGTTTTGGTGTAATGTGTATCCCGGTGATTTGATTGATTGGATAGTTGCTGTTTCGCTAAATGTTATTGTCATGTTTTGCAGAAGTTTTATCAGTATGTCAACTTGGGAACTGAGAAAATTTGGTGTTACTGGTTTGAGTGATGGGATTTGGATAGTTATTGTTACAAAAAAAGGTTTTGGATTTCTCAGGGTTTGTAAATATTATGATACCATACATACCATGACACCGCTGGGAAACATGGTGTTTTGGTGAAATGTGTGTCCCAGTGATTTGATTGATTAAATAGTTGTTTTGCTAAACGTTATTGTCATGTTTTACAGACGTTTTTTTAGTATATCGACCTGGGAATTCAGAATGCTTGGTGAAATCTGTATCATTGGTTTGAGTGGTAGGAAAATTTATACATTTCTAGGGTTTTGTAAATAATATTATAATTTAAGGTGATAATGAGAATATGATGATGAACTTGACAATTTAGCAAATGAATCGTGTTATGGTGAAATCTGTATGCACTGGTTTGAGCGGTGAATTGTGAATTGTTTTGGACACACGTTGTCATTTATTTTATTAGGTTCTTTTTTTTCAGACCAAGAGTTTGTTTTCAGACCTGACAGTTTCGACTGTTTTCTAGCGTCTTCCTCAGAGTCACGTGATGTTGCTGTGATGTGTCCGGTAATGCTGATTTAAACAGGTTTTGGCGCCGTCTTCCTACCGGTGGAGGCAGGACGACAGCGCCACCTGCAGGCCGACTTCCTCAAGACACCGAGGAGGTCGAAACTGTCAGTTATGAAAACAAACTCTTGGTCTGAAAAAAGAAAAACCCAATAAAATAAATGATCAGAAGACCAAATGAACCTCATTGGACACAAGTTGTCATTTGGGAGTTTTATCAATGGTAAAGTTGGTGTTATGGAGAATTGTGTTTCCATTTGTGTGATTGTTGGACTTGTTATAAATAGAAGTTGTCATGCTCTACACCAAACGTGCCAAACTCAGGCCCTGGGGCTAAATTTGGCTCGCGATACAATTATATTTGGCCCACAGGATCATATCAAATCTGTATTAGAGCTGCCCACTGGATACAGATAGACTATAGAGACATTATTTATTTAGAATTTTGTTATTATTGGATATTCTGCTTGTTCTGGATTCAATGTTTAAGCAAAACTTTTATTAAACATTTATTTTAATAACAAAAGGTTTAACATTTCATGTCTTGAAAGAAGAGAAAACATGCAGATGTTGCTGAAATTTTTCAATAAATATTTATTTTGGCCCAAGACTTAGTCCCAGTTTTTACAAAGAAAGAAAAAAGAAGAAGAGGAAAAAATTTTTTATAATAATAATAAAAAAAAAAATTAATAAAAAAAAAAAAAAAAATCAAATAATAATATAATAATAAATAATAATAATAATAATAATAATAATAATAATAATAATAATAATAATAATATAATAATATTATTATTATTATTATTATTATTATTATTATTATTATAGTACAGAGTTTCTCAATCCAGTGTTTGCATGTGTGTATTTACATTTTAGGACTGTCAAATCAAATTTACACTTACATATTTTCTATTCCCTTCTCATATCTTTCGTTTGTTTGTTTTTGGCAACCCCAAAACGCACCTACACGTACATTACATTATACAAGCATTTACATACACATATATATTTGACATTGTCCAACAGCGTGTTGTTCTTATTTTACTGTGTTTTGTCCAAATGGGGTTTGACCACAGTCCATGGGCCACAGGTGTGTTTGTTTGCAGCCTGCTCCATAGAAATTAAATCCAAGAAGTCTTTGTACCAGTTGTGTGTTGAAGCACTTATGTTTACGTTTTTTCCAGTTCATCATAATAATACCTTTAGCCGATAAAAAACCCAGTCCCAGTTTTTAATTGTGGCCTCTGTTGACAGCCCTGCTCTACACATTTCTACGTGTTTACAAATAAATTCTGGTTAAACTTTGCAAAACTCATGATTCACAAGTTTAATCTGTCTTCAAATAAAATTTTACATTGTTTCTTAGTACTTTTTTTCTGCATAAACAGTAACAACAGCCCTAGAGTCCTGGTTAGATCCTGGTTTTATCCTGATGTACACTTGGTTTAGTCCTGGTTTTAGTCCTGGTTTAGTCTTGTTTTAGTCCTGTTTTAGTCTTGTTTTAGTCCTGGTTTAGTCCTGTTTAGTCTTGTTTTTAGTCCTGGTTTAGTCTTGTTTTAGTCCTGTTTTCCTGGTTTAGTTCTATCTTTAGTCCTGGTTTAGTATTGTTTTAGTCCTGGTTTTAGTCCTGGTTTAGTTCTGTTTTAGTCTTGTTTTAGTCTTGTTTTAGTCCTGGTTTAGTCTTGTTTTAGTCTGGTTTAGTCCTGGTTTAGTCTTGTTTTAGTCCTGGTTTAGTTCTATTTTAGTCCTGGTTTAGTCTTGTTTTAGTCCTGGTTTAGTCTTGTTTTAGTCCTGGTTTAGTTCTGTTTTAGTCTTGTTTTAGTCCTTGTTTAGTCTTGGTTTAGTTCTACTTTAGTCCTGGTTTAGTCTTGTTTTAGTCTTGTTTTAGTCCTGGTTTAGTCTTGTTTTAGTCCTGGTTTAGTCCTGGTTTTAGTCCTGGTTTAGTCCTGGTTTAGTCTTGTTTTAGTCCTGGTTTAGTCTTGTTTTAGTCCTGTTTTAGTTCTGTTTTAGTCCTGGTTTAGTCTTGTTTTAGTCCTGGTTTAGTCTTGTTTTAGTCCTGGTTTAGTCTTGTTTTAGTCTTGTTTTAGTCCTGGTTTAGTCCTGTTTTAGTCCTGGTTTAGTCTTGTTTTAGTCTTGTTTTAGTCTTGTTTTAGTCCTGTTTTAGTCCTGGTTTAGTCTTGTTTTAGTCCTGGTTTAGTCTTGTTTTAGTCCTGATTTAGTCCTGGTTTAGTCTTGTTTTAGTCCTGGTTTAGTCTTGTTTTAGTCCTGTTTTAGTCTTGTTTTAGTCTTGTTTTAGTCCTGGTTTAGTCCTGTTTTAGTCTTGTTTTAGTCTTTTTTTAGTGATGTTTTAGTCCTGGTTTTAGTCCTGGTTTAGTCTTGTTT
This sequence comes from Boleophthalmus pectinirostris, assembly GCF_026225935.1. Classification (NCBI taxonomy): domain Eukaryota; kingdom Metazoa; phylum Chordata; class Actinopteri; order Gobiiformes; family Gobiidae; genus Boleophthalmus; species Boleophthalmus pectinirostris. Next base: position 1,277,581 of record NW_026571133.1, read on the forward strand.
TAGTCTTGTTTTAGTCCTGGTTTAGTCTTGTTTTAGTCTTGTTTTAGTCCTGGTTTAGTTCTGTTTTAGTCCTGGTTTAGTCTTGTTTTAGTCCTGTTTTAGTCCTGTTTTAGTCCTGGTTTAGTCCTGTTTTAGTCCTGGTTTAGTCCTGGTTTGAGTCGCAGTGTGAAAACAGTTGCTTATATTAACATTCACGTCTCCTTCACCTGTTTTGTGAAGTGGCAGAGCTGCTTTTCAGGTTCGTTCAAGTCTCTACTTCCACCTGTCGCCATAAAAACACCGTCGCCCTCTTGGCCAACGTTCCACTCGGCTCATGTTATGTTAAATATGTGACCTCGAACCCGCCTTGAACCGTAAAGCCGCCGAAACGAGGTGACACATTTTTTTAGGCTTTCCAGGTCACGACCCAGAGTAACTGCAAAAAAACACTTCTCTGTTTATCTAAGAATTATGAGTAATACTTTAGTTTACGCATCATAAAATGTTCTCTAAGTGAGTAAAGCACTTATGTCTGCGTTTTAAAGTCGCAGTTAAGCTCATGTGATTAAAAAGACCAGGTTAAAGTATTTTCTGATCTGTGTTAAAATGTTGTTTCCTTGTCACAAACAGACCTGGAGTTTTGTTTTGGTTTGTTTAATTCACACAAGTTTAATACACAAAAACTCTGCAGATTTAGGCTGAGTTCTTCTCTCAAACTGGAAACGCTCTGCTCCACCTTGTGATGTCATGTGGAGATACAAGAAGTGCTTTTAGAAGGAAGTGTTTTTAAACTCCACGCAACTTCACTAGAATAATTTGGATGGTTTCAGGCCTGGAATTGTCGATCTGTACTGAGTTAAGTGTAAAAAGGTGCAGCTGTTACCTTGAAAACTACTGCTTCATGACATCATAAGGTGGAACAGAGCGTTTTGAGCTTTAGGCTGCGTTCAGACTGCAGCCTGAAGTGACCCAAATCCGATTTTTTGGCCCCTATGTTCCTGTATCTGATCTTTTAATGACAGTCTGAACGACACAGATCTGATTTTTTCAAATGTGACCCAGGACACTTGGATATGTGCTCCTGAAACTGATACATATCTGATCTTTTGACATGTGACTTCAGTCTGAACGGCCAAAGTGCATTCATCCACCTACACGTTATCAACAAGACACAAACGTCACTATTCTGCGCTGAAGTAGGCGAAAATTGTTAATGAACTCGTCACTGAAGTGAAGCACATCACCACTCACCACTCTTGGCTCCGTCTCCACATCCACACGTTCCTTCGTCGCTGTCGCTGTCCCACAAAACACCACGACCAAAAACCTCGTCCTTCTCCTTCTCAATCTCCTCCTTAAAACAAGTAAGTTGTTCATGTTCTGGCTCCGGTACGAGAGGAACTTTAAAATCTCCAGGTGCTCGATGCTGCGTCCATGTTTGGACAACTTCTGTAAACACAGAGACGCTCGCTGCGGTTGACGTCATCGTGTCTCCAGTGTCACATGTGGGACACTTTTGGGCCGTTTAATGTTCACACTGGAGTCACATACAAGTCACATTTAATTGGAAATGTGAACGACCTCGCAAAAACATCGGATTTCACAAAAAAATCTGAACTGAGCGTTAAGTCCTGCAGTCTGAACGTAGACTTAGAGATGTAGACAGACTAATAATAAAGTTTTACTCAAACATGTGAATGAAACAAAACACAGCTCCAGGTCTGTTTTTGAGGAGGAAACAACATCATAACACAACTTAAATCTCACAAGAGTCGGTTTTGTGTGATATTGGACATTTAAGATTAATGGGAAAACTAGCAAAAATCGATGTTAAATACAAAAATCCTACAAAAATATACAGAAGTTAGTGCTTTATAAACTATTTCATTCATTCATTCATCATTGCATTTATATAAGACCTTTCAAGTTACCCAAAGCTCTTTACACTTCATTATTCAGTCTCTCCACACTCAGTGGTGTAAACTACTACTGTAGCCACAGCTGCCCTGGGGCAGACTGACAGAAACGAGGCTGCCAGTCTCCGACCACCATCACTCACGCACACTCCACTTTCATACAATGTGGGTGAAGTGTCTTGCCTAAGGACACAACCACAGTTTTTATGACTTGTGCCCCTCTGTGGCTCCTGATTTTCCCAGTGTCTCCATCCAAGTCCTGACCAGACTCGGTCCTGCTGAACTTTTGACAAGTCCGTATGGACACAAAACAGAAGTAATCAACTACTAAATATACAGTCCCTGCTACTATTACTACTACTACTGTTTACATTTCCAAGTACAGACCAACAAACAATGGATTTTTAATTGTGATTTCCAGATTCTCCATACAATTTTGACCCAATGAAATGAAAAATTTGAAATTATACGAAAAAAAATTTTTTATAAAAATGTACAAAATGTATTATGACTTGCGCCAGTTTGATTCAGTTATTGCATTTTCTTCTTTTTTTTTTGTCTGTATATTTCCTGTTGTTGTGATGTTTACAGTTTGTAGTTGTTTGGTGACTCATGTGGAACTACGAAGGTGATTTCACTGTTTCCTGGTGATCTGAGTCAAGTGTCTGAGTCCACAACACTCGGTTCCACCTTGTGATGTCATGCGGTAATACAGCAAGTGCTCCACTGTGTTTTTAAACTCCACACGGCAAAAAACTGGAAGCATTTGGATTGGACTGAACTAAAGAAAAAAAAAAAAGAAAAAAAGAGTAACCGTTAACTTGAAAACCACCACTTCATGACATCACAAGTTGGAACAGAGCATTTTGAGCTTTGGAGATGTAGGCAGAGTTACTCAAACACGTGTGAATGAAACAAAACACGACTCCAGGTCTGTTTTTGACGAGGAAACAACATTCTAACACGTCTTAAAGCTCACCAGAGAGAATTAACATAGCACCTTTAAAATAACTTTAAAGTTGCAGTTCAAAAGGAAATAATTCAGTTTTTCGCATTTTTAAGACGGTAAATATCAAGTACAACGCTAAATTCATTACATTTGATTCATATATTTCAGTAACTTCATCACATTTTTTGTCATTCTTCTATAAGATTCAAACGATGGAGAATAAGGGTCAAATAAAAAATAAAAATAAAACACGCTGGCGCTACGAGAATAAAGTCGTAACATTTCGCGATATTAAAGTCGTAATATTATGAGAAGAAAGTCGAAGTTAAAGTAAAGTTATAATATTACAAGAATGAAGTCGTAATAAAATCAAAGTCAAAGTGAAAAATGTGGCAGAAGAAGAACCTTGTTTTTCAATATAAAACTAAAAATAAGAAAACAACAACAATTTTCTTCATCATTTGTGCCTCCGGACTGAACCAGGACTAAACCAGGACTAAACCAGGACCAGGACTAAACCAGGACTGAACCAGGACTAACAGACTGACCAGGACTAACAGACTACCAGGACTGAACCAGGACTGAACCAGGACTGAACCAGGACTGAACCAGGACTGAACCAGGTCCGAGACCAGACCGGGACTGAGACCAGGACTTAGACAAGGACTGAGACCAGGATTGAGACCGGGAACAGGACCAGGAATGAGACTGGGACTGAGACCGGGACCAGACCAGGACTGAAAACGGTTTAGTCCTGGTTTAGTCTCGATTCAGTCCTGGTTCAGTCCTGGTTTCAGTCCGTATGCGGCGCATTAGTCCCGCATCGCATTTTAAAGTCACAGAAACGCCATTTCCCATTTCCGTGACTTAAACCAGGATTAAACCAGGATTAAACCAGGACTAAACCAGGACTAAACAAGGACTAAACCGTTTTCAGTCCTGGTCTGGTCCCGGTCTCAATCCTGGTCTTTCTGGTTTGGTTCTGGACCTGATTTAGTCCTGATTCAGTCCTCGTTCAGTCGAATGAACGAATGATCCACGGTTTCTTCTCCTTTTTCTGGCTTCGACTTTATTCTCATAATATTACGACTTTAATGTCAAAATGTTACGACTTTATTCTCGTCGCGCCAGCATTTTTTTAATTTATTTTTTTAATCTGACACTTTTACTCCGTCGTAGTTTCATGAAAGTTGCTGCTTTTTGACTTTTGAATGAACCAGTTGTGTTTTTCTCATGTTTAAAACAGTAAAAATCTGCTCCGGTGCTTTTAAGTAAACGTGTAACTTGTGTGGACTCTTTATCTTTCCAGCTCCCACATTTTCCCGCCTTTAGCAGCGTGACCCGTCTCCGCTCCTCTCCCTCTTCCTCCTTCTCTCTCTGTCTTTCTCTCCCTCCGTCTCTCTCTCTCTCTCTCTCCGTTCTTCCGTTGTTTCGAGGCGTGTTTCTGTCTGTTTTTCAAAACGTTGGCGCCAAATCCTCCTCAGACGCTCCGATCTGTCAGAGCGAGAGTGTTTACGAGCTGTCGTTTCTCTCTCTGTCTCCTCCTCTTTCTCTTTTTCACGCTCTTATGTCATTCTATCTTTCTCCTCCCTCTCTCTTTCTCTCTCTCTCTCTCTCTTTCTCTCATTCCTCTGCTCTTCTTTGGTCACTTTCCTTTCAGTTTGTTTGTTCACTCACTCATCTCTTTCCCTCTTTCTCTTTTTCTCTCTCTCTCTCTTCACCGCTCTAACCCCCCCTTTCTCTTTTCCTTCCCATCCTCCCTTACCCTTTGCCTCTTCTATCCTTTTCTCTCTCTCCCCTCCCTCTATCTCTCTCTGTCTCTCTATCCCCGCTGTTTCTCCCCTTTCCTCTCTCTCCCTCTTTCTTCTCTTTCTCCTTCCCCCCTCTCTCTGTTTCTCCTTCCTCTCCCTTCTTCCCCCTCTCTCGCTTTTCTTCCCTCTCTCCTCTTTCTCTCTCCCCCCCCTCTCTGTCTCTCTTCTTCTCTCCCGTCCCTCTTTCTCTCTCTCCCCCATCCCTTTCTCGCTGTCAACTCCATCTCTCTCTCTCTCCCTCCCCTCTCTCTCTTCTTCTCTCCCTCCCCCCTCTCTTTTTCTCTTCCTCTTTCTCTCTCTCTTCTTCTCCCCCTCTATCTTCTTCTCTCCCTCCTCTTTCTCTTCTTCCCTGACTGTCTCTTTCTCTCTCTCCCCCTCCCTCTATCTCTCTCCTTCCCCCCTCTCTATCTCTCTTCTTCTCTCCCTTCCCTCTCTCTCTTCGTCTCTCCCTCCGCTCTCTCCCTCCCTCACCTCTCTCTTCTTCTCTCTCTTCTCTCAGTTCCTCTTTCTCTCCCTCCCTTTTCTCCTCTCTCTCTTCTTCTCTCCCTCCTCTTTCTCTCCCTCTTCTCCCCCTCTCTCTCTCTCCCTCTTTCCCTCCCTCCCCTTTCTCTCTTCTTCTCTCCCTCCCTCTCCCTCCACCCCCTCTCTCTCCTTTCCCTTTCTCTCTCCACCTCTCTCTCTCTTCTTTTCTCCCCCGCTCTCCCTTCTTCTCTCCCTCCCTCCCTCCCTCTTTCTCTCCCTCCTCTCTCTCTCTTCTTCTCTCCCTCCCTCCCCCTCCCTCCCTCCTCCTCTTTCTCTCCTCCCTCTCTCTCTCTCTCTTCTTCTCTCCCTCCTCTTTCTCCCTCCCTTTCCCCCCTCTCTCTCTTCTCTCCCTCCCCTCTCTCCCACCTCTCTCTCTCTCTCCTTTCTCTCCCCCCTCTGTCTCTCTTCGTCTCTTCCTCCTCTCTCTTTCCCTCCCTCTCTCTCCACCCCTTCAACCCCTCCTTTTCCTCTCATTCTCCTCCCCCTCTTACCCTCTCTCTCTTCTTCCCTGACTGTCTCTTTCTCTCTCTCTCTCCTCCCTCCCTCTCCTCTTTTTCTCCTCTCTCTCCTCTTTTTCTCCTCTTTCTCTCCTCTCTTTCTTCTCTCTCTCCTCTCCTCCCTGAGGCTCTTTCTGGTTTTGACTCTCCTCCAGTTCTTCGTTGTAACTCTGTATCTGCAGATCTGATCTCGTGTTTGAATTTGTCAAACTTAAATGATCCAGATCGACTTGATTTTTGGAATTTGAGTTTTCGTTGACCTGAATTACAAACAGGACGAGCTCTCACCTCCTCCACTCTGCTCTTCTACTCTTCTACTCTTCTACTCTTCTACTCTTCCGCTCATTCTCACGGAAATTCAGACTTAATTTGAGTAAAAAAGTCAATCAATAATTCTACACATTTTATTTATTTAACTCAAATTTGTTGTGTAACTTTTCTGCTGTTGCTTCTCTTTTCTCCGTGGAGTTCTTACTTCTTTCTCTGGAATGTTCCACAGTACGGCATTAAACCTCTCTATCGTCACGGAGACCAGACCGCGCCGAGTTACAGATCGGATCTACGTCGAAGTGATCCGGGTGCGTGTTTTCCCGAAATATCTTTTTTCCGAATCAAAACACCTGTAAAAGGAGAAACGAGAGGATTCGGTTCATGTCACACTGCGGAACATTCCAGGCAACGCTCTGACATCTCCATGGAGACAGGCGGGCGGTGTGCACGCTCCGCTAGAAAAGTTACGTAGTGCGTCTTTTATTCGTGGATTTCAGAATGAAATTGTAATAATTCTAAATTATTATTCAAATATTACATGAATTTCTGATCTCTGCTCTAATGTTTTTTCCTCGTCACAAACGTTTCGCAAGTCTCGAGTAAGTCTCAAATCTTTTAGCTCAAGTCCGAGTCAAGTCCCAAGTCAAATACAGCCCAAGTCCAAGTGGAGTCCCGAGTCATTGGCCCATAAGTCCAAGTCAAGTCCTTTGTCGTCGTCTATTTTGAACTTCAAGTCATTTCAAGTCTTTAAACCAAAGAACCAAATATAGCTTAGATTTTTTGCTTAATTTTTTAGAATTTATTTGAGTTTTAAACCAAATTGTACTTAAAAAAATCATAGTATATTTATATATGAGTATTTATAGAGTATGTAAGAGTTGTACAAATGTTAATTTTTCCTTTTTTAATGTTTTCACAAGATCTTAGTGTGAATCATTACCATCAGAACAGAATTAATTCAGATTTAAAAGAGCTTCTCAAGTCATAGGCCTCGAGTCCAAGTCAAGTCCCAAGTCAAATACAGTCCAAGTCTCAAGTCGAGTCTCGAGTCACTGGCCCATAAGTCCAAGTCAAGTCCAAGTCGTCTGCTCTGAGCTTCAAGTCATTTCAAGTCTTTAAACCAAAGAACCAAATATAGCTTAGATTTTTAGAATTTATTCTAAATAATAACTATTCAGAATTTTCAAATTTATTCTATATTTATTCTCTTATTTAAAGATAAATTGTACTTAAAAAAAAAAATCATAGTATATTTGTATATGAGTAATTATAGAATATATAAGAGTTGTAGAAATGCAGTGTTTTTCTTTTTAAATGTTTTGACAAGATCTTGGTGTGAATCATTACAGAACAGAAAGAATTTAGATTTAAAAGAGCTTCTCAAGTCACAGACCTCAAGTCCCAAGTCGAGTCCCAAGTCTTAGTCCATTTTATCAAGTCAAGTCTCTAGTCCTAAAAATAACGACTCAAGTCTGACTCGAGTCCAAATCACACCTTCAGGTAAAAGCTGCTGTTCGCTTAAAAACTACCACCTCATGACATCACGAGGTGGAGCAGAGCATTTTGAGCTTTGGAGACGAAAACAAAGAGTTACTCAAGCGTGTGAACGAAACAAAACACACCTCCAGGTCTGTTTTTTGACGCGTTAACAACATTATGACACGACTTAAAGCTCACAAGAGTCAGTTTTGTGTAATATTAACAGTTTCAAACTAAATATCTGATCTTTTAATTGATGTAAAGTCCTCAAAATGTCGCCGTGTAACAGAGCGATGTGTGTGTTAGTGTGTGTGTGTGTTTGTGTTGCTTCTGAAACCCGAGTGAACCTGGAGCGCGGAGCCAAGGATTAAACGAGTGTGGACTTGTCTCTTTGTCAAATCTTTGTCAAATCGGAGACTTCCCTTTTGGAGCTTTGTGTGACGCTGTTTCCTTTTGTTTGTTTTCTCTGGAGCAGAGTTTTTAATAGAAACTGACCGGCGCCTTATTATTTCACGTTTTATTCTTACTTTATTCTCTCTCTCTTTTCCCTCTCTTTCCGTCTGCCTCTCTCCTCACTCTCTATCTAACCCTCTCTCTTTCTCTTGCTCCTTTTCTCTCTTCTCCCTCTTTCCTCTCCACCTCAGTCTCTCTCTCTGTTTCTCCTTCATTCTTTCTCTCTCCCACTGTCTTGTTCTCTTCTCCTCCCTCTCCCCCTCTCTCATTTCTTTCTCTCTCCCAATGTCTCGTTCTCTCCCTCTCACTCTTCCCCTTACTCTCTCCCCCTTCTCTCTCTCCCTTCCTCTCTCTTTCTCTCCCTCTATCCTTCTCTCTTTCTCTTTTCCCTCTCTCTCTTCCCCCTCTTCTCTCTGTTTCACTGAGTCTTTCTCTCCTCCACCCCCCCTCTCTCTCCTTCTCTCGCTCCCTTTCCCACTATCCACCTTTCAGTCTCTCTCTCTCTCTCTCTCTGTCTTTCCTCTCTACCCTCTCTTCCTCTCTCCCGCTGTCTCTTTCTCTCCCTCTATCCCTCTCTCTCTCCTTCTCTCGCTCCCTTTCCCCCTTCTCCACCTCTCAGTCTCTCTTTCTCTCTCCTAATGTCTCGTTCTCTCCCTCTCACTCTTCCCCTTACTCTCTCCCCCTTCTCTCACTCCCTTTCCCTCTCTCTCTGTCTCTCCCCTCTTCCCCACTTTTCTCTCTCCCTTCCTCTCCCACTGTCTCTTTCTCTCCCTCTATCCTTCTCTCTCCCCTTCTCTTAACTCCCTTTCTCTCTTTTCCCTCTCTCTCTTCCCCCTCTTCTCTCTTTTCACCGAGTTATTCTCTCCTCCTCCCTCTACCTTTCTCTCCTTCTCTCTCCCACTGTCTCTTTCTCTCCTCCCCCTCTCTCTCTCCTTCTCTCGCTCCCTTTCCCCCTTCTCCACCTCTCAGTCTCTCTTTCTCTCCTCACTCCCCCTCTCTCATTTCTTTCTCTCTCCTAATGTCTCGTTCTCTCCCTCTCACTCTTCCCCTTACTCTCTCCCCCTTCTCTCCCTCCCTTTCCCTCTCTCTCTGTCTCTCCCCTCTTCCCCACTTTCTCTCTCTCCCTTCCTCTCTCCCACTGTCTCTTTCTCTCCCTCTATCCTTCTCTCTCCCCTTCTCTTACTCCCTTTCTCTCTTTTCCCTCTCTCTCTTCCCCCTCTTCTCTCTTTTTCACTGAGTCTTTCTCTCCTCCACCCTCTACCTTTCTCTCCTTCTCTCTCCCACTGTCTCTTTCTCTCCTCCCCCTCTCTCTCTCCTTCTCTCGCTCCCTTTCCCCCTTCTCCACCTCTCAGTCTCTCTTTCTCTCCTCACTCCCCCTCTCTCTTTCTCTTCTCACAATGTCTCGTTCTCTCCCTCTCACTCTTCCCCTTTCTCTCCCCCCTTCTCTCACTCCCTTTCCCTCTCTCTCTGTCTCTCCCCTCTTCCCCACATTCTCCTCTCTCCTTCCTCTCTCCCACTGTCTCTTCTCTCCCTCTATCCCTTCTCTTTCCTTCTCTCTCCCCTTCTCTTACTCCCTCTCTCTCTTCCCCCTCTTCTCTCTTTTTCACTGAGTCTTTCTCTCCTCCACCCCCCCTTCTCTCCTTCTCTCGCTCCCTTTCCCACCTATCCACCTTTCAGTCTCTCCATCTCTCTCTCTGTCTTTCCGCTCTACCCTCTCTTCCTCTCTCTCTCTGTCTCTCCCCCTCTTCCCCACTTCTCTCTCTCCCTTCCTCTCTCCCGCTGTCTCTTTCTCTCTCCTCTATCTCCTCTCTCTCCTTCTCTCGCTCCCTTTCCCCCTTCTCCACCTCTCAGTCTCTCTTTCTCTCCTCACTCCCCCTCTCTCTTTCTCTCTCCCAATGTCTCGTTCTCTCCCTCTCACTCTCCCCCCTTCTCTCGCTCCCTTTTCCCTCTCTCTGTCTGTCTCTTCTCTTTCTCTCCCTCACTCTCTCTCTTCCTCTCTCCCACTGTCTCTTTCTCTCCCTCTCTCTTCATTTCTCTTGCTCCCTTTCTTTTTTCTCCCTCCTCTCTCTTTCCTCCTCCCTCTACCTCTTATTTGTTCTCCCCTTCCCTCGCTCCCTTTCCCTCCTCTCCACCTCGCAGTCTCTTTCTCTCTTTCTTTCTCCCACTGTCTAATTCTCTCCCTCTCTCTTTCTTCTCTCTTTCTCTCTCTCCCCCACTGTCTCATTCTCTCCCCCTCCCTCCATCACTCACTCTCTCCCTCTCCCTCCCACCGTCTCGTTCTCTATCCCCCTTTCTCTCTCTCCCGTTCTCTCACTCCCTTTTCCTCCTCTCCATCTCTCAGTCTCTTCTCTCTCTCTTTCGCACTCTTCCACTGTCTCGTTCTTTCCTTCTCCCTCTGCCTTTCTCCTTCTCTCTTCCTCTCTCCCACTGTCTCTTTCTCTCCCTCTCTCCTCCCTTTCTCTCTCCTTCTCTCTCCCCTTTTCTTGCTCCCTCTCTTTCACTGTCTCGTTCTTTCCTCCCCCCTTCTCTCGCTCCCTTTCCCTCCTCTCTTCTCTTCTCTTCTCTTTCTCTCTCTTCTCCTTCTCCCCCTCTCTCCATCTCTCTTTCTCTCTCTCTCCCACTGTCTTATTTTCTCCTCCCAAAACTACATTAAAGCTGCACTGTGGAACTTTTCTGAACGGGTTCCCGTCACCTGCGTGTTCCTATGGATACGTCACTCCTCCGGAATGTTCCGCAGTGTGGCTTTAAACCAACGCAACCTTTTTTCAACATTTATTCAATCATAAGTGGTTTTATAGCTCGGAAAAACCTAAAAAAAAACAGGCGCTGTGACTGTGAGCGGGGTCGCCTCTCCACAGATCTGACCTGTAACTTGGTCTGGTTCAATGACACATCCACAGAGAACAAGCAGGTGACGAACCCCTGACCGAAAAGTTACGCAACGCGCCTTTAAATGTCACTATATTTAACCGCACATCTGAACTATTTTCCTTTATGTTTCGAGGCTTAGTCCATAAATTACCCAGTTCCTTTTGGTTTTTTTACGATTCTCTCGGTTAATCCTCTCTTTTAAACGCATATAAAAGTGTTGACAGACGCGTCGCCATGGCAGCATTAGCTTACATAGCGCGCGTACCGTACAACACAGGGCTCTTTGTGTCGCGTAAGTTGATAATTGCGCTAATAGCCGGTTTTTAGTCCCGTCATTTTCAGCTGACGTGTGCGTGATTGGATCTGTCACTCCGAGCGCTCTGCCGTTTCCCGTCATTCACTGCGGGTGACAGACAGGTTAGAGCGGTCGGATTGAAATTGAAATGCCGGCAGGGTTTAAAGGCGCATTGTGTAACTTTTCTGGTGGACATGCTGTGTTTTTTTTTTGCTTTGTCTGAAACGTTCCACGGCTGCGTTTATTGTCGGACGGTCGGTGCCTCTGTTGCTCCTGAGTGTCGTTCGGAATATTCTAACGGAGTGGGGGTCGCCTCTCCGCAGATCTGAGCTGACTTTCTGGTGGAGATTCTGCTACTTGTTTGTCGCCGTGGAGATGTTAGGTCAGAAATAATCCGCAGTAAATCAGTGTATATTTTGTAAGAGGCACTTTATTGCTCTAAAATATCACAAAAAACAAAACAAAAATCTTACTGTGAACAGGTTTGCCTCTCCACAGATCTGACTTGTCCTGGTGTAGTCTCCACGGAGACAGAAAAGCAGAAGAGAAAGCAGGAATGTTCCTCAGTATAGCAGTATTTATTTTGAAACAGACACTTTTATTGTTTGAAAATTTCTGTAACATTCTTACTGTGAGCGGGCTCGCCTCTCCACAGACCTGACCTGTATAACTTGTCCTGGTGGAGTCTCCATGGAGATAGATAAGTGACAAAGCAAGCGGCCATTGCTTTGCCAGAAATGTCCCACAGTATAGCTGTATTTATTTGGCAACACGTGCTTTTATTGCTCTAAAATATCTTAAAAAATATTTTTACTGTGAGCGGGCTCGCCTCTCCACAGATCTGACCTGAATAACTTGGTCTGGTGGTGTCTCCATGGAGATAGATAAGCAGAAGAAAAAGCAGGTATTTGAATTGCCAGAAATGTTCCACAGTATAGCTGTATTTATTTAGAAACAGGTGAAATTTCTGTAACATTCTTACTGTGAGCGGGCTCGCCTCTCCACAGATCTGACCTGAATAACTTGGTCTGGTGGTGTCTCCATGGAGATAGATATGGGGAAGAAAAAGTGGCTATTGCTTTGCCAGAAATATTCCACAGTATAACAGTATTACCAACTCGTCAAAACAAATTTCATAAAGAAATAAAGTTAATATTCTGCAGAATTTAGTTAAGAATTTTGGCCTTCACAATATTTTCTGTTTTCGTTTTGCCTCATGTAAAAAAACTCGCCTCTGCTCCAGTTTGTGTTTTCGGACTCAGACTCTCGCAGGATTTCTCTGAAAGGCTCGGTTCTTAATTTTCTTCGGCACTGCCCATTGTAAAGTGTTGGCGTTGGACCAAGCAGCGTCTCTGGACCTGTTCACCCGGTTAAAGAC
>NW_026571133.1:1295000-1315000 GCF_026225935.1 Boleophthalmus pectinirostris
GACGTGCGGCTCACGTCACCGCCCGGAACAAAAAAAAAAACACCAAAAAACCTCTGAAAAAGTCCTCTGAACTCACGCCGAGACTCACAAAACACAAGTCCGGGTCCATTTGTGACGAGAAAACAACAGCGTAACACACGAGCACTTTAACTGGTACACAACATTTTTATTTTTTTTGTCTGTGTTTTTCTTCAGTTGTTTTGGTCTTGTACTTGTGTTTCGGTCTTGTACTGTGTTTTTGTCCTTCGTGTCTTTCGTCTCGTGTTTTTGTGTGTCTCGTCCTCGTGTTCGTCTCGTGTTTCGGTCTCGTCTCGTCGTTTTTGTCGTCCTCGTGTTTCGGTCTCGTCCTCGTGTTTTGGTCTTGTACTTGTGTTTCGGTCTTGTCGTCCGTCGTGTTTTGTCTCGTCTCGTGTGTTTTTCGGTCTCTCGTCGTTGTCTCGTGTTTCGGTCTCGTCCTCGTGTTTTGGTCTTGTACTTGTGTTTCGGTCTTGTACTCGTGTTTTTTGTACTCGTGTTTTGGTCTCGTCCTCGTGTTTCGGTCCGTCCTGTCGTGTTTTGGTTCTGTGTTTCGTGTCCTTCGTGTTTCTCTCGTCCTTGTGTTTTGGTCTCGTACTCGTGTTTCGGTCTCGTCTTGTGTTTCCTCGTGTTTTGTTCTTGTACTTGTGTTTCGTGTCTGTTGTACTCGTGTTTTTTGTCGTCTCTCGTCCTCGTGTCTCGTCTCGTCCGTCCTCGTGTGTCTCGTCGTACTCGTGTCGTCGTTTCGTCTTCGTCTCGTCCTCGTGTTTCGGTCTCGTCCTCGTGTTTCGGTCTCGTCCTCGTGTTTCGGTCTCGTCCTCGTGTTTCGGTCTCGTCCTCGTGTTTCGGTCTCGTCCTCGTGCCGTGAGTCTGGAGAACACACAGAGAGGTCCCAGTGTTTACAGAACAGAGCCACATTTAAAACAAGAGTCTGTGCAGGAACAGGCAAAAGTTCAGCTCCTCGCTCACTGCGGACGGAGAAACACATTTTACCGTAATAAACAGCGTTGGGAGTAACGCGTTATAAAAGTAATAAATTACTGTAATGTGTTGCTTTTTGCTGTAATGCAGTAATGTGGCGTTAAGGGGAAAAAGACTGTAATATTTTATTCGGTACAAATGTGAGTAAACCGTGTCACAAAGCTTTTTTAACCTGGATTGAAGTGGTGGGTTTTTTGTTTTTCTTCATATAAATTTGCTAAAATTGCCGTGATATCAGCAGCGGTGAAATGCCGGAGGTGCGCCCGTGTAGACCGTCAGGTGACCACAGCCGAAAGGACCGACGCAGAACTCCACAGACTCCGGGTTCTCTCAGGGGCGGTCCTAGATTCCAAGTTCTAGTCCAAGATTAGTCCTGGTTTGGTCCCGGTTTAGACTTGGTTTAGACCTAGTTCAGGGCAAATGAGCATTGAACAATGATTTGGACAAGAAATTCTCTGTTTTCTGTCCCAGTCAGGACAAGTGTGAGGCCATGTGCACAGGTTGGGAGGTGAGAGTAGCTCAATGTCGAGGCCCCACCCCCGGTAAAGTGTCCGGGTTTTCACAAATGGAAATATGGTCACCCTAGTATAATAAGCTTTTCCCAAAACCCGTAGGAAGAAGGACAATAACGTCTTTCCTCTTAATAAAATTCACTTTTTCGCACTTTTGGGGGGTTTGCGAACCGTCTAGTGTATTTTGATTCCTGACCTAGCGGCTGGTAAGAAATAAAACTGAGCGGAGGCACTAGGTGGCGCCAGCCTGACTAGATGACATCATTCAGCCCCTCAAAATGTTAAATAGCTTCAAAACAGGCAAAACATTTGTATTTCGTTTGTGTTGTTTTGTGCTGTGGCAATTTTAATTTTTCTGAGTATATTTCTTTTTTTTTTTTCATATATATTTTATTTAATTTAGTTTTTTTATTCCTATATTGTTATCTTACGGCCACACAATAATTACACAAATATATCAAAAAAAAAAAAAGAGAAAATATATAATAATAATAATAATAATAATAATAATAATAATAATAAATTAAGAAAGAGAAAAAAAAAAAATTTGAGTATATTCTGAGTATATTTCTAAAATTATTAATTATTATTTTTGTAGAAATTATATGACGTCATTTCTGTTCAGCTGACCGCAGCCGCTTTAACAAACCTCCACAAAACGAGTGAAGAGAAACGATCTGAGGCTGTGGAAAAGTCTGTATCAGTTTTTAGCAACTTGCTTTTGATTCATATTTTATATAATAACACAAACTTCTTGTGGAAAAGTCACATCGTTTATCTTCACTAGTTTGAGGGGATTGAACTTCTCGGAGTTTGAAAACTTTTGTCTTCGTTTACATTGTGCCGCAGTGAATCGTGCTCTGAACCAAACTGTACGAGTCGGGAAGTCGTTTCACCTCCAGGTTTTTATTATTCTAACCGACTTAATGCTAATCGGAGGACTTATGTTTACTGAGGAAAATATCCCGGCAGGAAACTGAAACTAGTTCAGCTTTAAAACTTATCAGAGCGACACGGGGCGTAACACGAGTTGAACTTCTGCTTCTTTGATCTGCTCTAAAACACAGATCGTTGAGTCCGTGCCCCCCCGTGCCCTCTGCAGCTTCTCCTACACCGTCAGGTTTTCGTGCGTTTCCGTCGGAACATCAGAGACTCGTGGGCGTCCGTTTTGGCTCCGGTCCCATTTCTTTGCTCTGTAATCTTCTGGTCTTGGTGTAACTGGGGGAACAGGTGGCTCAGGGGAGTTTTCAAAGCCACACGTGTCTTTTAGCTGGACTTTTCTTAGACCTTTTTCCACAAAGTCCGGAAGTGTGGCGATGTAGGTTTGCGGAACTTCCGGTTAATGCTTTTTTTCGGCAAAATTTGTGTGGAAATGTTTCGTGTTTTCTCCAGCAGCTTCATAAATCTGCTCCATCACCAAATCTTCGTCGTCGTTCGCCCGGTGATGGGACGGATTTATGAAGCTGGTGGAAAATACGCGAGACGATTTCCCGCAGATATTTTGGGACAGAAATCCATGAACCGATTAACTGGAAGTTCCGCAATCCTACAGCGGACTCAGGCGGAATCTTGTGGGAGAGGTTTTAATTTGAGTTAACGTCCCAAACTTTGAGCAAACCGAACACACCAAAACTCAAAAGCGGCAAGAAAAATGAAGAAATCAATACAATCAGTTAAAATCTGCTGAATTCTTTATCCAAATCACTACATTTGATGCCACTAACACTCCGACACTCCGATATTCCGTCATTCCGACAACCCCCCCCGTTCCGACACTTTTTGACGTGGCCGTTCTGACAACCTACTCATAGTTTGGACCTTTTTTTGCCTCGTTTATGCCGCATGGACCGCGCCTCTAAACCAGGACTAAAACCAGAACTAAAGCAGGATTAAACCAGGATTAAACCATGACTAAAATCAGGACTAAACCAGGTCTAAACCAGGTCTAAACTAGGACTAAACCAGGACTAAATCAGGTTTAAGACGGGACTAAACCAGAACTAAACTAGGACTAAGCCAGGACTAAAATCAGGACTAAACCAGAACTAAAAACAGGTCTAAACCAGGTTTAAACCAGGCCTAAACCGGAACAAAAACCAGGTCTAATTCAGGTCTAAATATGGACTAAACCAGGACTAAAACCAGGTCAAACCAGGTCTAAACCACGACTAAACCAGAACTAAAACCAGGTCTAAACCAGGTTTAAACCAGGTCTAAACCAGGTTTAAACCAGGTCTAAACCAGATCTAAACCGGAACAAAAACCAGGACTAATCCAGGTCTAAATATGGACTAAACCAGGACTAAAGCCAGGTCAAACCAGGTCAAACCAGGTCTAAACCAGAACTAAACCAGAAGTCTAAACCAGGTCTAAACCAGGTCTAAACCAGGTCTAAACCAGGTCTAAAACCAGGACTGAACCAGGTCTAAACTAGGTCTAAACCAGGTCTAAACGAGGACTAAACCAGGTCTAAATCAGGACTGAAATCAGGACTAAAACCTGGTCCAAACCAAAAAGCTTAAGTGCCGCCATTCCGTCCAAAGTGCAGGGACATTTGATTAAAAAAGGAAACGCTTAATTCCGACATCACAACAAGGAGCCGTGAAGTTGTGGGCACCTTCGATGGATTACAGATTTTACTTACAGACGACTTCGCAAAACTACCAAAATATGAAATAAAAGTATCCAGAGCAAAGACAAATCCGAGCAGAAACGACTTAAATACACGAAAATAAAGTCTAAATCCAAACTTTTGAAAGCGTAAATGAAAAAGAAACGATTATAACAGCTCCGAAAAGTTGATTTTGTGTACCGCCCCCGTCTTTTACGCAACACCCGCAGCTGAAGATAAAGCAGAGAAAACATTCGCGAGCTGCACAATCGGCCAGTGTTGAGACAGAGATTAAGATTTGAAGAGGGTTTGCGCAGAATCGTCTCGGAGGACACGCGGAGAGGATGTCTTACTTAAAGGATCACATCTGCTCACATTTAAACACCCGGCGGAGATTTCGCACGCGCTCCGACTCAGTGTAACTCGGTACTTGAGGAAAAAGTTTTGGATCCTCTTCCCACTGTGAGGAAATCTGAAGTGACAAAAGTTTTATTGAATATTTGAGTTTCCTTCAGATCTCGTTCGGTTTTTCTCGTTTTGGTTTGAAAAGTTTTAAGAAGAAATGACGAGATGACGAGGGGAAAGAGAGTGCACTTATATGACGTTTTAACAGTTTTAATAGGGACGTGACAATAACCCAAATATCGTGATATCGTATCGTTCAAAAGTCGTGGCCGTCACAATATATATCGAATTACAAGTTCCTTTGCTTAAATACAGCTTATAAACATTAAAAACTACATTTCCCACGATTCATTTCAGCGCAAACAACGTGAAGAAATATGTTTTTTACTTGAATTCTTGGGATTATGATGGTAATAGTTCACACCAAAATCTTGTCAAGGTATTTTAAAAGCAAAAAAAAAAAAAAAAAAGTGTTCTATCTACAATTATATCGGCCTCTACAAAATATCGAAATAAATATTGTACCGTGAGATTTGGATATCGTTACATCCCTAATGTACAATATAAAAAATCTCTCAGCTCTCTCTAAATTTGTCTGGTCACAGGTTTTGGCAGAACAAACAAAAAAAAAGGTATGCAAAAAACAGGACAATGTGGAAATGAAAAAGAGCATGTTAAAGATTGAAAGGGTTACTACTACTACTACTACTACTACTACTACTACTAATACTACTGCTAATTTCCGGACGATTGAGCGCAAGCTGCAATAAACTAAATTTTAAAAGAAAAAAAATATAGGCCGCACTTGTCTATGAGCCGCAGGTGTCTACGTTGTAACTTGAGATATTTACACAGTAAATGTTTAAAATTTTTAGTTAAATACTGATACATGCTTTTTATGAACAGCGCCTGTAACACGGCAGTAAAACGACAGGATTATCAGACCACGTCACTTGGCTCCACTGCAAAAATCATGTCAGTGTCTTGGAGGAGGCTTTTTCGGTTCGTTCCTCCGTTCCGTTCCTCGTCGGCGTGGAGCGATGAGTGTGTCTGCGGGTGTGTTTCGCCGTGCGGTCGCTGTCTGCTCCGTGTGTGTTTGCGTGTTCTGCGGGTGTTGTGGCTTTGTAGTTTACTGAAGTCGTACTGGGACACCTGAGTGGATTCGTGTATGGGGCGCTCTGGATTGTGGCGCACGGTCGTTTTTTGATGCGTTTAGAGGCTGAAGACCGCATCTAATGACCCGGAAAATACGGTGCTGTTTACAAGGAATTTATTTTTTAGAATATTTCAAACATTTGTTGCTTATTTGAAAATATTTAATTTAACTTATTAGTTTTACCAAGCAGCACTTTGCGTTTATTTTATTTTCCCGTTTGTATAATGTTAAAGCAAATTGTTGGTTTAATAAAAAACACAACCAAACCGTGATTTTTGTACCGTTACACCCCTAATCAATAATAAAAAAGTCTAAAAAAGTTGTTTTTTATAAATGTTGCATTTACGACCACTGTATCCTGATAGGCTCTTTATGTATATGTATATGTTATTATTGATAATGATGATGGCAATAATAATAATGAAAATAATAAAAAGCTAAAATAATCAAAATAACAACACTAATATAATAATATAATAAAATACAATAAAAATATAAAAAATAATTACAAAAATAATAAATAACAATAAATTATTGGGGACAATAATAATGGAAACATTAATGGTAATTATAATGTTATGTTTTTTGTTTATGTATTTATTTTCTTTATTATATTAATGTGCACATTTATGTGTGTATTGTGTTTACATATTACATTTTTTTTTTTTTTTTTTTTTTTGTCCTGTGCTGCTGTTTGTGCACCTGTTTTATCTGCCTCCAATCAACTCCAGTCTCTAAAAACAGGGGTGTCAAACTCATTTTGGTTCTGGGGCCGTATCCAATCGACTTCGATCCCAAAGTGTCCGGATCAGAAAACTCATGTCATATAAACCCCAAAAATAGCAATAAGTTCAAATATTTGTGCAGAGAAACGCAAATCTATTACAGAAATCTTTTTTAATTGATGAAATCTTTCTTATTATAATGTATATAATATTATGAACAACCTGAAACTTGAAGAAAAATTCAATTTCAACACAATGTTTTAACAATAACTTGTTTGCAAACAGGAATAAGTCAATTTTTCTTGGAAAATCCTGCACTCGGCTCCACTTTTCTCATTTTGGACATTTTTCTGATGAGGGTGTCACGGTCAACAGTCAAAACGATCGTCCTTTAAGAGCGTTTGGAAAGAGACAAGTCTTCATTTGTGCTGCTCTGGTGGGAGGGGCCACGTACAGAGACGCTGGAGACGCTGCTGTGATAAACACCACAGAAAATTAACAAGATTTTAATAGAAAATATAATTAAAATATTTTAGTAGAAAATCATCCAAGGGCCACATTAAAGGTCTTGGAGGGCTGGATCTGGCCCCCGGGCCTTATGTTTGACACCTGTGGTATAATATAAGCAAGTTTCATTGTTGACAAAAGCGCGCGTTGCATGCTGGGAATTATTTTGGTCGGCGGCAAGAAACACTAATTGAACATGACGGACGGAGCGAGAAAGCACGTAAAGGGTATTGATCCTGGTTATTTTATCCACTCGAACGGCAGAGGACCCAAGACCATTTGACCAGAAATTGGTCATAAGCATCGATGGAGCCAAATCACCCTTTTCAACCCCGACAAAAGGTGGACCAAACCAAATTTCTGGTCAGAATCACCAACTACCTGGACAAATATTCACTTTGGCGATATCCACAATGACTTGGTGGAAACTCCTGGGCCATTCACAGCAGAAAAGATGAAAACCTCCAAGAGTCTCGATGTGTTGTTGAACTTGTTGGAGTCCACGGTTTGTTAGGATCTTCTACGTTTGCTCTGCGGATGTTTGAAAGCCGTTTAATTCACCGTTAGTGGTTCTTTTCACTCAGAATACGAAAAAGACATTTTCCTTCTTCCGTGCTTCTATTTGTGCATCCGATAATGCAGCAGGAATTTACCATTATCGGGGAGAAATACGCGAGGTTACGCACTGTGTTTGATCAAAATATTTCCCAGCAGCAACGCGCGCTTTTAATAACAATGACGTCAGCTGAAACTCGCCTATTGGTTGATGTGTTTTAGTTAAAGGCCACGCCCCGTGCTCTGTTTTAATTAAGCCCTGATGAAGACCAGTTAAGATCAAAACATGTTGACTTTGGCCATTCAAATAAATAAAATATTTTTCCTCGTATGATTTTTTACTTTTTCTACTTTTGTGGAGTGCCTGGAATCTGTTGACAAAAGAGAAATGAACCTCTCTTCAATAGTTTTAGAAAGATCTGGAGCTGGATCAGAACAAATCGAACAGCAACTCGACGAAACTAAATAAACTGAATAAACTAAATAAAGAAGTTTTTAGTCTGATTCATTTTATTCTAGAAAAAAAAAAAAAAAAAGGTTGGTTCTAGTTTTTTTCCTCGTTGTCGTCCTGTTCTGGTGCTGGACCCACCGCAGCCTCCTCTCCTCCATCCGTCTCTCTCCACTCGTCTTTCATCCCTCTGTCGCTCTGTTTTTCTCTTCTTTTCTCCTCTGGTTCCATTTATCATTTTCCACTTTTCTTTTCCGTGTCACTGTCTCATTCCCAGCATTCCTGACTCACTCACTCTCTCTCTCTCTCCACCGTCTCTCCATTCTTACTTTCTCTCTTTTACTCACTTTCTCTCCTCCTCTCTCTTTCTCTCTCTCCCTTTCTTCCCCATTCTCTATTTGTTCTTCTTTATCTCTTCTTTTTCTCTCTTCAATGACAAAGAACTGTTTTTCTTCTCTCGCTTCTTCTCTCTTTCTCTTCTTCACAATCTCATTCTCTCTATCTTTCCTTTCTCTCTCCCTCTCTTCCTCCCTTTCTCTCTCTTTCTCTCTTTCTCCCCGATTCCATTCACTGAAGCACATTTTTCCTTCGACCTCTCCCCTCGTTATTCCGCTCATCCTATTCTTTTTTCCTTCCTTCTCTCTCTCTCTCTCTCTTTTCCTCCGCCCTCTCTCTCTCTCTCTCTCTCTCTCTCTCTTTCTCTCCCTCCGTCTCTCTCTCTCTTTCTCTCTCTCTCTTTCTCTCCCTCCGTCTCTCTCTCTCTCTCTCTGTTTTGGTTTGAGATGAGGAAAGCAGCAGCAGCAGACACCTGGCCCAAAGTTTGTGTCAGACGAGCTTCCAGAGTTTATTAGAGGACTCAGTTTTACAAACGCTTCAAACTTACAGATAAATACTACTACTACTACTACTACTACTACTACTACTACTACTACTACTACTACTACCAGTGTTGGGAGTAATGCATTATAAAAGTAATGAATTACTATAATGTGTTGTTTTTTGTTGTAACGCAGTAATGTGGTGTTACAGGGAAAAAACTGTAATTCAGTCCTCGGTTTAGTCCTGGTTTAGTCCTAGTTTTGTCCTGGTTTAGTCCTCAGTTCAGTCCTCGATTTAGACCTAGTTAGGCCTGGTTTTAGTCCTGGTTTAGTCCTAGTTTAGACCTAGTTTAGTCCTTTGTTCAGTCCTCGGTTTAGTCCTGGTTTAGTCCTAGTTTAGTCCTGGTTTAGACCTAGGTTTAGTCCTAGTTAGTCCTGTTTAGACCTGGTTTAGACCTAGTTTAGTCCTTGGTTCAGTCCTTGGTTTAGTCCTGGTTTAGTCCTAGTTCAGTCCTCAGGTTTAGACCTGGTTTTAGACCTGGTTTTAGTCCTTAGTTTAGTCCTTGTTCAGTCCTCGGTTTAGTCCTGGTTCAGTCCTGTTTTAGTCCTGGTTTAGACCTAGTTTAGTCCTTTAGTCCTAGTCCTTTTAGTTTAGTCCTGGTTTAGTCCTGGTTTTAGTCCTGGTTTAGTCCTCAGTTCAGTCCCTAGTTTAGACCTAGTTTAGTCCTTGGTTTAGTCTTGGTTTAGTCCTCAGTTCAGTCCTAGTTTAGACCTGGTTTAGTCCTGGTTTAGTCCTGATTATGTCATTATTATAGAACAGAACCAGTTTTTACTCTAACTTGTGTTTATAGTAACATTTACTTGCTCAGTTCAAGACGATCTTTGGTCTCTGTGGTTTTACCAACTAAGATGAACTCGCTCTTGAAGTAAACGTTTGTACATATTTCAGATTTGAGTAACCGACTGATTCGTTGGCTCGGCTTCACAACACGAGTTTTCTGTGAATGAAAACTAAAGTCCACTTCACTTGCCGAAAGAGGAATTTCCCGAACACTACACCGAGGAATTATTCACAGTCCACTTCAGTCCCATTTTTCGAGGCACGTTTCGCAGTGTACCTAATAAAGTGGCCGGCCCGTGTCCCCCTCTCGCAGGTGTAAATCTACCTGAACTTCTGCTCCTCTGTAATTCCCGTTCTTTTATCTCGTCGCTGTCTTTCATCTCCCCGTTTCGAGCGTGACCCCTGCGCTCTCACCGCTCGGCTGCTCGTGGGGGAACATCTGCGAGAGCCACCGCCGGCGCGTCACGAGTGTCAAAACAAAACAACCCCGCCGTTATTTCTCTATGACACACGCTAACCCGGACTAACCCAGTGTCTGTGTGAGTCTCCGTGTGTGTGTGTTTTGATTCATGTCTCCAGAATGCGCTGTGATGTTGTGAGTAACGCTCGCGGTCTTTGTGGTCTGGAGATGTTCCTTTGAAAACTGCGCTCCCGGTTTTAGGGGTTTGTGAATGATTATCGCCGGGTTTAACTCTGCGCAGGCACCTGGACGTGAGCGCGGAGCAGATTTTCAAAAAAAAAAACCAAAAAAAAAAACCGGGGACGTCCCTGGTTTGGGTTGAACGGTAAGAATAAAATTGTGAATACGCAAACTTGTTATGAACTCGGCACTAATGTGAGTCAGAATAGTCACATTTTCTTCATGTTTTGGTCGTTTTTGAGCAGCTTTTCTGTATTTTACCTAAACAAATGACAGTTTATGCCACAATTTACTGTTGGCAGGGATCAGATTGGTCAAATATAGAAAAACCAGGAACATTTTTTGTATAAAACTGGGACAAATCACTGTTTTTTGGATAAATCTGCTGATCTGCCTGAAGTTGGACTCCATCAAACGCAAACAAAAACTATGTCTATTGTTTGTGCCGTTTTGTGCTGCAAAAAGTTTAATTTGTGCTGCTTTAGTTTTTGAAATATTAACTATTCAAATTAGGAAGTCCCAGGAAGCTTCAAAATGCTCTAAAACATTCTGAAGCTTCCTGTAGTTCGGGAGCTACCTGTAACTCTCCACCCCCTTCCAAGTAGCTCGCCGAGGCATTTCTGAATCACATGTATTGTCCTGAATCAGCAAACAGGGTTCCCACAGTCATAGAAACCCTGAAAAAGTCATGAAAATGTAAAAATATCATTTTCCAGGCTTGGAAAAGTCATGGAATTTTGTAAATTCAGTGAAAGTTTTGGAAACGTTCTTGAATTTCAGTCTTATCATCAGAAGAGCCTCTAGTCAGAAAATCCATGTTCAGGTCGTGTTACAAATTGTTACAAATGAAATTGTATTTCAAGTTTTAAATATTTTAAAAAAGTAAATATTAAAAGTAATAAATATATTAAACCCTTAAAATACAGCAAAAATGTTTGAGGAAATAATGATTTGGGTGGACATGTCTGTCTTAAGTGTAACAGGGTTAATAATTGTCTGATTTTCAGGCAACAACTTGCAAAATGTTCAGTAATTCGAGCTCTACAACCTTCATTTCAATTTTATTTTAAATATATATTGGTGGGTTTGTAAACCAACAAATTAAGTCATGCTTAGCTAATGCTGTTATGCAGGATTATGTGTTTTCCTGTCAATATCTCTAAAGATTTTGATGTTGCAGCCATTTTTAATTGGTAAACATCCAAAAGTTTACTAATTCTTCCCTGATATCCAGGGATTATTCCCTGTTGCTTTCATCAAATATACATTCAATTGTTCAAGAGAAATGTTGCTGACAAACCAATAGAAGAGGGAATGGAATGATTTTCTGACTAGTGGGCTTTCTACTTCTGACTAGTGGGCTTTCTGACTAGTGGGCTTCTGACTAGTGGGCTTTCTGACTAGTGGGCTTTCTGACTAGTGGGCTTTCTTCTGACTAGTGGGCTTACTAGTGGGCTTTCTGACTAGTGGGCCTTCTGACTAGTGGGCTTTCTGACTAGTGGGCTTCTGACTAGTGGGCTTTCTGACTAGTGGGCTTTCTGACTAGTGGCTTTCTGACTAGTGGGCTTTCTGACTAGTGGGCTTTCTGACTAGTGGGCTTTCTGACTAGTGGGCCTTCTGAAGTGGGCTACTACATTAGAACTATTTTGATTATTTCTGAACGTCTGTGCCTTTTGTTTAAAAGAGATAATAATAAACGCACTGACAGGATTTTGAATGTCAAAAAACTATAATCTCAAACCATGAGGTGAGCGGAAACGGTTCACGTTTCATATTAGCTCTAAAAGTCTGATCAGTTCTATACATGCAGGTGCCGTAAAGTCATGGAAAATTCACTTTAGGTCATGAAAAAGTCGTGGAAAAGTTTTGAAATTTTGTCAGTGAAAAAGAGTGAGAACCTTGGTATAAGTTTTGTCATTTTACAACTTAATAAAGGTGCATTGTGTAACTTTTCGGGCGGAGGGTCTGGTTGGTTGAAGATTTGGTGATGGATTTCCACAGATGTTTTTGCCACAGAAAACCGTTAACTGTAAGTTCCGCAACCCTACAGCAGGCGGCACTTCTAGCTCTTGTGAAAACGTCTGTAGACAGTGTGTGGGAGGGCATCTGGTTTAAACACCCGAGCCATAATCATACGTGAGGCCTGGAAGCTTCACACGGAGCGGTCTGCGTGTTATGTCTGAGGTCTGTAGGTGTGAAGTCTGAGCAAACTGGAGTAAGTCTGTTCTCCCTCGGGTTACAGTTTCATCAACATCGTAAAAAGGTTTAATAAACACGTGGAAAACCCCAGTCCGGGCAGATGGAGCGGACGTGGTGACGGACGTGGTGACGCGGAGGAGGAGACGCTACGGCCACAAATGTACTAAAGTAAAAGTAAAAGCGCTGTTACTTCAAAATAAGAGTACGCAGTAAGTCAAAGTACAAAGCAGTAATAGTCCAGGAAATTCAGTAAGAGTAAAAAAGCATTTGAGAAAACTACCACTCAAGCAGCGTTGTGGAGTAACAGATTACATGTACCAGAGTAATCAGAGTACAAATTATGAGTAACTGTATTCAGTTACAGTTACTGTTTCAGTGAGTGGTAATTGGATTACAGTTACTTTGTTGAAATAAATGGATTACACAGAGGTATTTTCCTGTTTTTACATTTTGGGCTATTTTTTTTTTTTTTTCTCCGGTAATTCCACTCATTGCCGGACACTAAACCAGGTCTAAACCAGGACTAAAACAGGACTAAACCAGGTCTAAACCAGGACTAAAGCAGGACTAAACCAGGTCTAAACCAGGACTAAAGCAGGGCCAAAGCAGGACTAAAGCAGGACTAAACCAGGTCTAAAATAGGTCTAAACCAAGTCTAAACCAGGACTAAACCAGGACTAAACCAGGACTAAACCAGGACTAAAGCAGGACCAAAGCAGGACCAAAGCAGGACTAAACCAGGTCTAAACCAGGACTAAAACAGGACTAAACCAGGTCTAAACCAGGACTAAAGCAGGACTAAACCAGGTCTAAACAGGACTAAAGCAGACAGGACTAAACAGGACTAAACCAGGAGGTCTAAACCAGTCTAAACCAGGACTAAAGGACTAAACCAGGACTAAAACCAGGACTAAAGCAGGACAAAGCAGGACCAAAAGCAGGACTAAACCAGGTCTAAACCAGGACTAACCAGGACTAAACCAGGACTAAACAGGACTAAACCAGGACTAAACCAGGACTAAACAGGACTAAACCAGGTCTAAAAAGGTCTAAACAGTCTAAACAGGACTAAAGGACTAAACCAGGACTAAACCAGGACTAAAGCAGGACCAAAGCAGGACTAAACCAGGTCTAAACCAGGTCTAAAATAGGTCTAAACCAAGTCTAAACCAGGACTAAACCAGGACTAAACCAGGACTAAAGCAGGACCAAAGCAGGACCAAAGCAGGACTAAACCAGGTCTAAACCAGGACTATACCAGGACTAAACCAGGACTAAAGCAGTAAAAGGGACTAAACCAGGTCTAAACCAGGTAAACTAGGACTAAACCAGGACTAAACCAGGACTAAAACCAGGTCTAAACCAGGTCTAAAACAGGATTTAACGGACTAAATCCTGCTGTGTGGACGTGTCTCCTCTTCTTCTATCAATAATATTTTTAATTTGGTTAAATAAAGTCTGGACTTTTTATTTTCTTTTATCAGACAAAACTTCTTATGTGAAGATTTCCTCGTCTTTGCTTCTCTACAGCAAATCAAGTAATCCAAAGTATTCAGATTACATTACTCACTTTAAGTAATTTAATGGATTCTGTTACAAACTACATTCTGGTGTGTGTAATCTGTAATCTGTAGGGGATTATGTTTAAAAGTCACCTTCCCAACACTGTACTCAAGTAAGAAGAAGGTAAACATGCAACTTTTCTTTTCTTTTAGAGGGTCTGTCACCTGCCTGTTTCCATGGAGATGTTATGACTTTGCCTGGAATGTTCCGCAGTGTGATATTAAACATTTCTGTCAATTCATTCATCAAAAATACAATAATTCTCTCTGTGATTAGGGTCACGTCTCCGCAGATCTGACCTGTAGTTGTTTCATTTTTGATATTCTAGACCAGACATGTCACACTCAGGCCCGGGGGACAAATTTGGCCCGGGATATAATTATATTTGGCCCGCGCGATCATACCAAATATGTATTAGAGCTGCTCGATGCACCAGTATGACGCATGCACCGCTAAAACTACGAATCCCAGAATGCTTTGCAAATGTGTTACCGTATTTTGACTTGGTTGTTGGCTCTTGAAAAATAAATAAATAAAAAATAAAGGAGTTCAAAAGCTACAGATAGACTATAGAGACATTATTTATTTAGAATTTTGTTATTATTTTATATTTTGCTTGTTCTGGATTCAATGTTTTCGAAAACTATTATTAAACATTTATTTTAATAAGGTTAAACATGTTTTATTTTAATAGGTTTAACATGTCATATCTCGAAAGAAGAGAAACCATGCAGATGTTGTTGAAAGTTTTTTATGAATATTTAGTTTGGCCCACGACTTCGTCCCAGTTTTTAATTTTTGCCCAATGTGAATTTGAGTTTCACTCTCCTGATATAGACAAAAAAATAATATCGCCATGGAGACAAGCAGCTGATAGACCCTCCCCCAGTTACTTACTAATGAAGTACTTATTATTTACGTCAGGAGCCACCAGTAGCTCTCCACCTCCTTCCAAGTAGCAAACAATTTCTGAATTATAAGTTTTGAGCTGAATAACTAATAAAATATCTACTAAAATTAGATGAATAGAATGACTTTTAAAATTGTACATGTATAATTTTCATGGAAAGGTAACTCATCGGAGGAAAAAGGTTGGAGACCACTGACTTGCGTTATTCAAGACCATAATGTTATTTTTGTTCGGCGTCGTTGTTCGCCTTTACGTTTTCGTCTCTCTTACCTTATTAGTTGTGGATAAATAAATGGTTGGATGAAGATTTGGCGATGGAGCAGATTTATGAAGCTGGTGGAAAATACGCCAGACTTTTCCACAGATATTTTGCCACAGAAACTTCCAGCCGTTCTGAAAAAAAAAGTCTATACAGGAGTTGCTCAGCTGCGTTTTTAAACTCCATACAGCTTCTCTAGAATCATTTGGATTATTTCAGCCCTGGAATTGCAAATCTCTACTGAACATAAAGTAAAAAAAATAGCTGTTAACTTGAAAACTACCGCTTCATGACATCACAAGGTGGAACAGAGTATTTTGAGCTTTGGAGATTAGGCTACGTTCAGACTGCAGGGCTTAACGCTCAATTCGGATTTTTTTGTGAAATCCGATGTTTTTTGCGAGGTCGTTCACATTTCCAATTAAATGTGACTTGTATGTGACTCCAGTGTGAACATTAAACGGCCCGAAAGTGTCCCACATGTGACACTGGAGACACGACGACGTCAACCGCAGCGAGCGTCTCTGTGTTTACAGAAGTTGTCCAAACATGGACGCAGCATCGAGCACCTGGAGATTTTAAAGTTCCTCTCGTACCGGAGCCAGAACATGAACAACTTACTTGTTTTAAGGAGGAGATTGAGAAGGAGAAGGACGAGGTTTTTGGTCGTGGTGTTTTGTGGGGCAGCGGCAGCGACGTCCGTTGAAAGGAACGTGTGGATGTGGCGATGTATCCAAGAGTGGTGAGTGGTGATGTGCTTCATGAGTTCATTAACAATTTTCGCCTACTTCATCGCAGAATAGTGACGTTTGTGTCTTGTTGATAACGTGTAGGTGGATGAATGCACTTTGGCCGTTCAGACTGAAGTCACATGTCAAAAGATCAGATATGTATCAGTTTCAGGAGCAAATATCCAAGTGTCCTGGGTCACATTTGAAAAAATCGGATCTGTGTCGTTCAGACTGTCAATAAAAGATCAGATACAGGAACATAGGGGCCAAAAAATCGGATTTGGGTCACTTCAAGCTGCAGTCTGAATGACAGACTAATAATGCAGGTTTACTCAAACTTGCGTGAATGAAACAAAACACGACTCCAGGTCTGTTTTTGACGATTAAACAACATTTAAACATGACTAAAACCCCACAAGAATCACTTTTGCGTAATCTAGAACCTTTGAAAAGTGAAACGTAAACGTGTAATACCCACGTCTGCCTGCGGGTGTCTCTCTTCGGCGTTCCTCGTTTGATTTTCCTACATTTTCACGTACAGTTTTCAGCCTCTCTCTTCCGTGCTACAGTTGTGTCCGCAGGTCTTATATAAGTAATAAAAGCCCAAATGGAAATGGTTATGTCGCCTTTTACGTTTATGTAGTTCTTGTGTCGGCAGCGGGAATTCCTTACATCCGTGCGGTGGACTCCGGATTACTGCAGATTCCAGGACGCATATGGAGCTCGGTTTTACAGTTTTTAAGGTCGGAAAAGTACTTTAATTTATGCCAGCGCTGCCAATTTTAATGCGTCAAATTTGTGAGAGCTTAGGGGGCACAGCAGTAGCGAAAGACTGAAGGTTGGTGGTTCTGTTCTCGATATTTCCAATGTATCCTGACACTGTGTCCTTGGGCAAGACACTAAACCTGTAAAATGTGTCTCAAAGTCACTGCGGTAGGTAAAATACTGTATATATGAAGCAGTTCTCAATAGGAATGAGATGAATTAACTGTAAAGGAAAGGTTTGGTGGGTGGTCTGAAACTTGCTATGCCTGAGATGTTCCACAGTACGGCATTAAACTCATCCATCTTGCTTTTTTTTGTTTTTATAGCTTAAAAATATCTTGCAAAACATAGATTCTTACTGTGAGTAGCGTCGCCTCTTCACAGATCTTCGGAGATCAGTTTTAGAGACCAGGGACAGTCCGGAATTTTGGACAGAGGATCTCATTTCTGAGTGATCCAGAGTGTTGGACACATGTGGAGACACTTTTTAAAATATTCCACCCAGTCCTTTAACATGACTATTTCTGACCTAAGAGCGTTTCAGATGAATTGTGGCTAATGTTCCATAATTTTTAGACTATAAATCACTCCGGAGTATAAGTCGTACCAGCCAAAAAATGCATAATGAAGAAGGAAAAAAAAAATATATATATATATAGCGCACTTTTCGGGGGAAATTTGTTTGATAAAATCAGAGATGAGGAACAGACATTTCATGTTGAAAGTCAAGTTCTAGTAAAAACAATAGAACAAAGAACAACATTTGTCACTTTTAACGTCACATATGAACAGTTCTTCAGATAAATATAACATAAACAACAGAACAGAACAAGTTTAACAAACTCTCCATCTCACTCCAAATCACTAAATCCATTCAATTCTTCATCCTCGGTGTCACTTCTGAGTAACTCCTCGACCTCCGGAGGTAAACAGAGCGACGCTTCCTCTTCTGTGTCGCTGTCGTCAGACTCAGCATCAGTTCCAGTTAGAATTATTCGGGTCTTTCTGAATCCCGACAGGATGGTTTCTGTGTCACTGAAGTCCAGACTTTGTCCATCCAGTGACTTCAGGAAAGTTTCATGGTGAATCCTCCTAGTAACCGTGAAGCTCTGTTCTCCATCCCAGACCCTCACAAGTTTCTCTCTCACTCCAAACTTTCTTTCTGCTGCTCAATTACTGTTTTCGGCTTAACATTTCAACTTTCTGCAGGAGACATGCGCAGTACAACCAAGTGACAGTGGTACAGGAGTAACAGGAGCACCAGATACTGACACACAAGACTAGAACCTCTCAACACTTCAGTGTGAAAATGTGAATATATATAAGTCGCACCGGAGCATAAGTCGCAGGAAACACCCAAACCATGAAAAAAAGTGCGACTTATAGTCTGAAAAATACGGTAAACGTTCGCCTCTGACATTCTAATAACAGAATATTGTCAGATCGAATTGTTAACATTGTTTCTGTGATGACTTTCTGTATTGTTCTGCAGCTCAGGTCAGTGGCCCACGAGTCCAAGTCAAGTCCAAGTCCTCTGCTTTGAGCTTCAAGTCATTTTTAGTCTGGAGTACAGAAAAGAGCTTATATTTTTTGCAATTGATGTGATTTTTAAACTAAATTGCACTTAAATGTCATAGTATATTTATATATGCATTTTTTGAGGAAAATCCCACTCACCACTTTCCTGGACGCCAGCGCGAGGGTCAGAAAGTCTCCAAATATAACACAAGATTACTTCCACTTTAAACTCGATCAGGTTTTCCAATATTAGCCCCGGGTATGATCTGTTCTTTTAGCGGTGATGCTAAAATGTGAGGTCAGGGCTCGGCGGTGTGTTAAACTGCTTAAACTGCCTGAACGACGTGATGCGTTCAGGGACTTCACTGAAATGGGAAATGTGCCGTGAAAGTAGCGCTCAGATGGGATTCTTGAGGCCGGTTTTTGTGTCTTTTCAAAATAAAACGTGATGAGGTCGTGCGCTTGAGTGTAAACTGCGGTGGTTTGGTGTGGGCCTCACATGGAGAGAATGTGAACGTCACCAGACTGAGCCCTGAGTAGTAGTAGTAGTAGTAGTAGTAGTAGTAGTAGTAGTAGTAGTAGTAGTAGTAGTAGTAGTAGTAGTAGTAGTAGTAGTAGTAGTAGTAGAGTAGTAGTAGTAGTAATAGTAGTAGTAGCAGTAGTAGTAGTAGTAGTAGTAGTAGTAGTAGTAGTAGTAGTAGTAGTAGCAGTAGCAGTAGTAGTAGTAGTAGTAGTAGTAGTAGTAGTAGTAGTAGTAGTAGTAGTAGTAGTAGTAGCAGTAGCAGTAGTAGTAGTAGTAGTAGTAGTAGTAGCAGTAGTAGCAGTAGCAGTAGTAGTAGTAGTAGTAGTAGTAGTAGTAGTAGTAGTAGTAGTAGTAGTAGTAGTAGTAGTAGTAGTAGTAGTAGAAGAAGTAGTAGTAGTAGAAGAAGTAGTAGTAGTAGAAGTAGTAGTAGTAGTAGTAGTAGTAGTAGTAGTAGTAGTAGCAGTAGCAGTAGTAGCAGTAGCAGTAGCAGTAGTAGTAGTAAGTAGTAGTAGTAGTAGTAGTAGTAGTAGTAGTAGTAGTAGTAGTAGTAGTAGCAGTAGTAGTAGTAGTAGTAGTAGTAGTAGTAGTAGTAGTAGTAGTAGTAGCAGTGTAGTAGTAGTAGTAGTAGTAGTAGTAGTAGTAGTAGTAGTAGCAGTAGCAGTAGTAGTAGTAGTACAGTAGCAGTAGTAGTAGTAAGTAGTAGTAGTAGTAGTAGTAGTAGTAGCAGTAGTAGTAGTAGTAGTAGTAGTAGTAGTAGTAGTAGTAGTAGTAGTAGTAGTAGTAGTAGTAGTAGTAGCAGCAGTAGTAGTAGTAGTAGTAGTAGTAAGTAGCAGTAGTAGTAGTAGTAGTAGTAGTAGTAGTAGTAGTAGTAGTAGTAGTAGTAGTAGTAGTAGTAGTAGTAGTAGTAGTAGCAGTAGTTAAAAGCAGCTCTGCTTGTACAAGTGTCTCCATGGCCGAGCACCAAAGTCCATCTGTGACATGTTAGTGTCATATGAACATCTCACACTCTGAGGAGCTCAGGGACCAACTCCTGCTGGTGCCCAGAGTCAGGACTAAACAAGGGGAGTCAGAGTTTCAGGTTCATGCAGCTAAAACCTGGAACAGTCTGAACATGTGAGACAGACTCTTCTGTGACGCTGTTTAAATCCAGACTCAAAACATTTCTGTTTAACTGTGCAAATAACTGAAAGGTTTTCATTCCGCACTCTTCTCTCCAATTTATGTCTCTCTTTTTAATTTTAATCTTCATGATTATTTATGTTTTGATTTGTTTTTATTATGATTTTAATGTATTTCTTATTCTGTAAAGCACTTTGAA
>NW_026571133.1:1320000-1340000 GCF_026225935.1 Boleophthalmus pectinirostris
CAGAGACAAACACAGAAGAAGAAGAAGAAGAAGAAGAAGAAGTCCACAAAAAGTCACCAGCAACGACACAATTAAAAATACTACTACTACTACTACTGATACTACTACTACTACTGATACTACTACTACTACTGATACTACTACTACTACTAATACTGCTGCTGCTAATACTACCACTACTAGTATTAGTACTACTACTGCTACTGCGACTACTACTACTAATACTACTCCTACCACTACTACTACTACTACTACTACTGCTACTACTGCTACTTCTACTACTACTACTACTACTACTACTACTACTACTGCTTTTACTGCAACTACTACTGCTACTGTGACTACGACTGCTAATACTACTCCTACTACTACTACTACTACTACTACTAGTACTACTACTACTACTACTGCTACTACTACTACTACTACTACTACTACTACTACTACTACTGCTTTTACTGCAACTACTACTGCTACTGTGACTACGACTGCTAATACTACTCCTACTACTACTACTACTACTACTAGTACTACTACTACTACTACTGCTGCTTCTACTACTACTACTACTAGTAGTACTACTACTACTACTGCTATTACTGCTGCTTCTACTACGACTACTAGTAGTACTACTACTACTACTACTGCTTTTACTGCAACTACTACTGCTACTGCGACTACTACTGCTAATACTACTCCTACTACTACTAGTACTACTGCTATTACTGCTGCTTCTACTACTACTACTACTACTACTAGTAGTAGTACTACTACTACTGCTATTACTGCAACTACTGCAACTACTACTGCTACTGCTACTACTGCTACTGATTCTNTTGGTTCTTCTTCTGTTGGTTCTTCTTCTGTTGTTGGTTCTTCTGTTGTTCTTTGTTGGTTCTGTTTTGTTGGTTCTTCTGTTGGTTCTTCTGTTGTTGGTTCTTCTTCTGTTGGTTCTTCTGTTGTTGGTTCTTCTTCTGTTGGTTCTGTTGGTTCTGTTGGTTCTTCTGTTGGTTCTTCTGTTGTTGGTTCTTCTGTTGGTTCTTCTGTTGGTTCTTCTGTTGGTTCTTCTGTTGGTTCTTCTGTTGTTGGTTCTGTTGTTGGTTCTTCTGTTGGTTCTTCTGTTGGTTCTTCTGTTGGTTCTGTTGGTTCTGTTGTTGGTTCTTCTGTTGGTTCTGTTGTTGGTTCTGTTGGTTCTTCTGTTGGTTCTTCTGTTGGTTCTGTTGGTTCTTCTGTTGGTTCTTCTGTTGGTTCTTCTGTTGTTTGTTGGTTCTTCTGTTGGTTCTTCTGTTGGTTCTTCTGTTGGTTCTTCTGTTGGTTCTTCTGTTGGTTCTGTTGTTGGTTCTGTTGTTGGTTCTGTTGTTGGTTCTGTTGTTGGTTCTTCTGTTGGTTCTTCTGTTGGTTCTTGTTGTTGGTTCTGTTGGTTTCTGTTGGTTCTTCTGTTGGTTCTGTTGTTGTTCTGTTGTTGGTTGTTGGTTCTTCTGTTGGTTTTCTGTTGTTGGTTCTCTGTTGGTTGTTGTTGGTTTCTGTTGGTTCTTCTGTTGGTTCTTCTGTTGGTTGGTTCTGTTGGTTCTGTTGTTGGTTGTTGGTTCTGTTGTTGGTTCTTCTGTTGGTTCTTCTGTTGGTTCTTCTGTTGGTTCTGTTGTTGGTTCTTCTGTTGGTTCTTCTGTTGGTTCTGTTGTTGGTTCTTCTGTTGGTTCTTCTGTTGGTTCTTCTGTTGGTTCTTCTGTTGGTTCTTCTGGTTGTTGGTTCTGTTGGTTCTGTTGGTTTCTTCTGTTGGTTCTTTGTTGTTCTGTTTTCTGTTGGTTCTTCTGTTGGTTCTTCTGTTGGTTCTGTTGGTTCTTCTGGTTCTGTTGGTTCTGTTGGTTCTTCTGTTGGGTTGGTTCTGTTGGTTCTTCTGTTGGTTCTTCTGTTTCTGTTGGTTTTCTGTTGGTTCTTCTGTTGGTTCTTCTGTTGGTTCTTCTGTTGGTTCTTCTGTTGGTTCCTCTGAGGTTGTTCTCCTCACGTGCTCCTGTGGGGCTCAGATCTTGGCTCTGTCTCTGTCTGTGTGTCCGTGTCTGTGTGTGTTTGTGTGTTTTTTTCGGCGAGAGGAGGAAAACAGAGCGGCTCAGATAAAGTTTAGCTCCACTGGGAGTTTGGACAGAGAAATAAGTGGCAGGACTTCAGTTTCCTCGGCTCTGGTGGCAATAATGAAGCTGTGTGACATTTAACAAACTCCACACGTGATGTTTTCAGCCCACAGAGACAAACACAGAAGAAGAAGAAGAAGAAGAAGAAGTCCAAAAAAGTCACCAGCAACGACACAATTAAAAACTACTACTACTACTACTACTACTACTACTACTACTACTACTAACTACTACTACTACTACTACTACTACTACTACTACTACTACTACTACTACTACTACTACTACTACTACTACTACTACTACTACTACTACTACTACTACTACTACTACTACTACTACTACTACTACTACTACTACTACTACTACTACTGCTACTACTACTACTACTACTACTACTACTACTACTACTACTACTACTACTACTACTGCTACTACTACTACTACTACTACTACTACTACTACTACTACTTACTGCTACTACTACTACTACTACTACTACTACTACTACTACTACTACTACTACTGACTACTACTACTACTACTACTACTACTACTACTACTACTACTACTACTACTGCTACTGCTACTACTACTACTACTACTACTACTACTACTACTACTACTACTACTGCTGCTAATACTACTACTACTACTTAACTACTACTATTACTACTACTAATACTACTGGCTACTACTACTACTACTACTACTACTACTACTACTACTACTACTACTGCTACTACTGCTACTTCTACTACTACTACTACTAGTACTACTACTACTACTACTGCTATTACTGCTGCTTCTACTACGACTACTAGTAGTACTACTACTACTACTACTGCTTTTACTGCAACTACTACTGCTACTGCGACTACTACTGCTACTACTACTACTACTACTACTACTAGTACTACTGCTACTACTACTACTACTACTACTGCTACTACTGCTACTACTACTACTACTACTACTACTACTACTACTACTACTACTACTACTACTGCTATTACTGCAACTACTGCAACTACTACTACTACTACTACTACTGCTACTACTACTACTACTGCTACTACTTCTACTACTACTACTACTTCTACTACTACACTTACTTCTACTACTACACTTACTTCTACTGCTGCTGCTACTTCAACTACTGCTACTACTGTTATTACTACTACTAAAGCTACTACTACTACAGTTACTGCTGCTTGTACTACTACTACTACTACTACTACTACTACTACTAACTACTACTACTACTACTAGCTACTACTACTACTACTGCTGCTGCTGCTGCTGCTACCGGTACTTCAAATACTCGTAGTACGTGACATTTAGAAAACTTCAGCCGTGGTGTTTTCAGCCCAAAGGCCAAACAGACAAATAAGTGAAGTTCACAAAAAGGTTAAAGGTTCGACGGAAAAGAAAGTTCGATGCAGATCTAATTAGTCTGCAAATATCACTCCATCCTCTCACAACAACTCTCTGATTTATGTTGTATTTCATTAAACCGTCCAATTTAATAGTTTATTGATTAGTGACTGTGAGTTAAGTCAGCTCTTTCTGGTCGGAGTGTGTTAAAATAAAGCTCAGATTAAAGTATAAAAACATCTCAGACAGAGCAGTGCCTACAGTTATCATCACAAAAGTACCACAATTTTAATTCAGTACAGATTTTATTCTATGTCCAGAGTGTGGGACGGAGCATTTTTGTATCAACAGTGCAAAAATCCACAGAGACGGATGAGCTGAAATATTTTAAAAGTAAACAAAAGCCTGATAAACGTCTGAGTCACTACTGGAAATCCATTTATCACATTTATCAGGAAGAGTCAGAATACTTCTGAATGAACTCTGGGTATTAGAATCTGAAAATATAATATATTATTATATATTAATATATTAATATATTAACAGATTACATGTACCGGAGTTATGTAATCAGAGTACAAATTATGAGTAACTGTATTCAGTTACAGTTACTGTTTCAGTGAGTGGTAATGGGATTACAGTTACTTTGCTGAAATAACTGGATTACACTTCAGTATTTTCCTGTTTTCACATTTTGGGCTAAACCAGGTCTAAACCAGGTCTAAACCAGGTCTAAACCAAGACTAAACCAGGTCTAAACCAGGTCTAAACCAGGTCTAAACCAAGACTAAACCAGGTCTAAACCAGGTCTAAACCAGGTCTAAACCAGGTCTAAAACCAAGACTAAACCAGGTCTAAAACCAGGTCTAAACCAGGTCTAAACCAGGTCAAAACCAAGACTAAACCAGGTCTAAACCAGGTCTAAACCAGGTCTAAACCAGGTCTAAACCGGGTCTAAACCAAGACTAAACCAGGTCTAAACCAGGTCTAAACCGGGTCTAAACCAAGACTAAACCAGGTCTAAACCAGGTTAAAACCAGGACTAAACCAGGTCCAAACCGGGTCTAAACCAGGACTAAACCAGGTCTAAAACAGGACTGAAACAGGATTTAACAGGACTAAACCATGTCTCCTCCTCTTCTATCAATAATATTTTTTAATGTAGTTCAGTAAAGTCTGGGCTTTTTATTTTCTTTTATCAGACAAAACATCTTATGTGAAGATTTCTGAGTCTTTGCTTCTCTACAGTAAACCAAGTAATCCAAAGTATTCAGATTACATTACTCACTTTAAGTAATTTAATGGATTATGTTACAAAGTACATTTTGGGGGATGTCTGTAATCTGTAATCTGTAATCTGTAGGGGAATACATTTAAAAAGTCACCTTCCCAACACTGCTCCCTGGTTTGTGGCGTAAGCGTGAATAGAGTCTATCATTTGGACAATTTCAGTCCTGGAATTGCCCATTTCTACTGAACTAAAGGTAAAAGCAGCTGTTAACGTGAAAACCACCACTACATGACATCACAAATTGGAACAAAATGCTTTGAACACTTTGAAAGCTTTGGAGATGTAGACAGAGTGATAACCAAGATTACTCCAACATGTGTGAGTCAAACTAAACATAACCTCAAGTACGTTTTGATCACAAAACAACATAACATCAGAAAATAGTGTAATATGACCCAAGTTCTTTTAATCCTCTCAGACTCAAATTAAATTTTAGTAACAGGAAAAGTCTGATATTTGGGGAAAATGATCATATAGGGGTAGTAATATACAATCCTGACTTTTTTTTGAGTGAGACTTTGTGTTCTGGGATGTTGCAGATTTGCAACATTGGTCCAGTGTGGTAAATTAACACTGAAGACTGAAAATGATACGAACGCTAACTTTATTTGTAAACCACTTTTCATAACCTGCTCCAGGTCCATGAACAGTTGATAGTCAAGGTCAGTTAAATACAATCAATTCAATCATTGTGTCCTTAGGCAAGACACTTCACCCACATTGCCTAGTATGAAAGTGGTGTGTGTGTGAGTGATGGTGGTGGTCAGAGGGACCGATGGCGCCGAGTGGCATGGCAGCCGCGCCTCTGTCAGTGTGCCCCAGGGCAGCTGTGGCTACAATAGTAGCTTATCATCACCAGGTACAGAGTGAATGAATAATGCTGAATGAATAATGCTGAAAAAATGCTGTGTAAAGCGTCTTTGGGGACAGAAAATGTCTGTGAAAGCGCAATATAAACAAAGACTTACTTAAGCTGCGTTCAGACTGCAGCCTGAAGTCACCCAAATCCGATTTTTTGGCTTCTATGTTCCTGTATCTGATCTTTTAATGTCAGTCTGAACCACACAGATCCGAATTTTTCAAATGCGACCCAGGCCACTTGGACATGTGCTCCTGAATCCGATACATATCTGATCTTTTGACATGCGACTTCAGTCTGAACGGCCAAAGCGCATCCATCCACCTACACGTCATTAACAAGCGACAAACGTCACTATTCTGCGCTGAAGCAGGCGGAAACCGGAACTGTAAAATCGCCAGGTGCTCAATGCTCGCGACCATATTTGGACAACTTCCGTACACACAGAGCACGCTCGCTGCTGGGGTTGATGTCATCGTGTCTCCAGTGCACATGCGGGACACTTTCGGGCCGTTTACCGTTCACACTGAAGTCACAGACAAGTCGCATTTAATTGGAAACGTGAACGACCTCGCAAAAACATCGGATTTCACAAAAAAATCGGAATTGAGCGTTAAGCCCTGCAGTCTGAACGTAGCTTTACTTACTTACTATAACAATGAAAACATAAAGCACAGTGTAACAGCTTTACAGTGGCAGAACAACATCACTTGTTCGTGTGGTGCTCCAAGAAACTATTTTTATCCTTTGTAAACAACAAAAGTACTTTGCACTTCTGGCAGGTCGTTTGCGGTGACGTTCTTACACAGTCTGCATCGTCCACGTTTATCAGCATGGATGGGAAAAAAGGCTCCTGAGTAAAAAAAGCTCATAAAATATGGATGTGGAGTAAGTAGGTAATTGGCATTTAGATGTTGCAAATCTGCAACGCCTGCCTGGAGAGGGTTAAAGTACTAGTAAAGAAATCTTGAGGTAACACTATTCACATGGGCGGCAGTAGCTCAGTTGGTAGAGAATTCACCCACTGATCTGAAGGTCGGTGGTTCGATTCCAGCTCTCGACATAAACATCACAGGTTGAGTGGTCAGATCCACTGACCCACAATTTGGCTGGTGTGATTCCAGCTCCCACAGATGAATGCTGCTGTTGTGTCCTTGGGCAAGACACTTAACCCCACCTTGCCCACAGTGTCTGCGTACACTGGTGTGTGAATGGGTGAGTGGTTCCTTGTTGTAAAGTGCCTTGAAGGTGGAAAAATGTGACCATTTACCATTCTAACGTGACTAAAAACCCACAAGAGTCAATTTTACGTAATTTAGCTCCTTGAAATCTGTGTTAACTCGGGAGAAAGTATCGCCGGAGATTAGAAAGCAAACGACTCCCCTCCTGTTTGGAGAAAGCCGAAGTGTGTCGAGCTCTTGTGTTTCTG
The DNA here is from genome assembly GCF_026225935.1 of Boleophthalmus pectinirostris. Taxonomy (NCBI): domain Eukaryota; kingdom Metazoa; phylum Chordata; class Actinopteri; order Gobiiformes; family Gobiidae; genus Boleophthalmus; species Boleophthalmus pectinirostris. The sequence goes on from NW_026571133.1 coordinate 1,327,083, forward strand.
TTTCTGCTTGTGCGGAGGAGTCTCCAATCTAATCTCACTAATGGGATAATGGCGGTGCACATGTTCTGCAGCCTCTCCTAATACTTCAACACTGAGTTCATTGACTGCAGTTTGGAGCTTCGCCCTCTCACAAAACTCGTGTTAAATGAGCACGCGAGGATCTCCTGTGAAAGACCAGGAGCGGCGGGCGTCTTGGAGCGACCGGGCGTGGACGTCACGGTCACACAGAGAGAGTTCACCTGTTAGAACTTTACTAAACGGTGCACAGTGTCGGGAAGGTGACTTTTAAAATGTAATCCCCTACAGATTACAGATTACACACACCAAAATGTAGTTTGTAACAGAATCCATTAAATTACTTAAAGTGAGTAATGTAATCTGAATACTTTGGATTACTTGATTTGCTGTAGAGAAGCAAAGACGAGGAAATCTTCACATAAGAAGTTTTGTCTGATAAAAGAAAATAAAAAGCCCAGACTTTACTGAACCAAATTAAAAATATTATTGATAGAAAAGGAGACACGTCCACGCAGCCTGGGTTAGACCTGGTTTAGACTTGTTTTAGTCCTGGTTTTAGTCCTGGTCTTAGTCCTGCTTTAGACCTGGTTTAGACCTGGTTTTAGTCCTGCTTTAGTCCTGGTTTAGACCTGGTTTAGAACCTGCTTTAGTCCTGGTTTTAGTCCTGGTTTTAGTCCTGATTTTAGTCCTGTTTTAGACCTGGTTTAGTCCTGGTTTAGTCCCGGTTTTAGTCCTGGTTTTATTCCTGGTCTTAGTCCTGCTTTATTCCTGGTTTAGAACCTGGCCTAGTCCTGGTTTTAGTCCTGGTTTTAGTCCTGCTGTAGTCCTGGTTTTAGTCCTGGTTTTAGTCCTGCTTTAGTCCTGGTTTAGACCTGGTTTAGTCCTGGTTTAGTCCTGCTTTAGTCCTGGTTTAGACCTGGTTTAGTCCTGGTTTCCTGGTTTAGTCCTGCTTTAGTCCTGGTTTTAGACCTGGTTTAGTCCTGGTTTTAGTCCTTTTAGTCCTGGTTTAGACCTGGTTTAGTCCCTTTAGTCCTGGTTTAGTCCTGGTTTAGAACCTGGTTTAGTCCTGGTTTAGTCCTGGTTTAGACCTGGTTTAGACCTGGTTTAATCCTGGTTTAGTCCTGCTTTTAGTCCTGGTTTTAGTCACGGTCTTAGTCCTGCTTTAGTCCTGGTTTAGATCTGGTTTAGTCCTGGTTTTAGTCCTGATTTTAGACCTGGTTTAGTCCTGGTTTTAGACCTGGTTTAGACCTGGTTTAGACCTGCTTTTAGTCCTGGTTTTAGTCACGGTCTTAGTCCTGCTTTAGTCTCCAGGTGCTCGATGCTGCGTCCATGTTTGGACAACTTCTGTAAACACAGAGACGCTCGCTGCGGTTGACGTCGTCGTGTCTCCAGTGTCACATGTGGGACACTTTTGGGCAGTTTAATGTTCACACTGGAGTCACAATACAAGTCACATTTAATCTGGAAATGTGAACAACCTCGCAAAAACATCGGATTTCACAAAAAAATCTGAATTGAGCGTTAAGCCCTGCAGTCTGAACGTAGCCATAGTTGTGGTTAAGCAAGACAATAAAGAAAACAAAGGTCCTACGACGAGTGACATGTTTATATGTGCATTGGAAGATACAGTTTCTACTGCCACTCACACTGCAAATGTTTTCTTTTTACATTTTAGTTCAGTAAATGTGCTTCTCTCATTAAATAAACTATGAAACAATTTAAATAGTAAAAACCTTGATGAAAGTGACGTGAGTGTGTCTTGATGGTAACACAGGAAATCTCTTCACGGTTTATGTTCTCTAGCCATAATCCACGTCTTTTTTTTTCGATAATTCCCTTGTTTGAGCTCCTGATGAGTCATTTCCAGAGGAACAGTGAAGAATCGATTAGTTTTATCCCTTACAGAGCGTCTAGAACAACCAAATACACAACAAAACCTGCCCATGTTTCTCCGATGCTGCTGAAGTCAATGACATAGTGTGCCCGGTGTCATGGCGGCGTAGTTACTGTTGTAATAGGGGTGCAAAGCCTCTATAAGCAGCTCTTGAGGTCAAAATGAGTGAGCTGTGAACTGTCCGTCTGTAATTTTAACGTGTTTAGTTGTCTGAGAATCAGGAAGTGTGTTGTTAGTATGCTCATATGCTCCACTCTGGGCTCTGAGAGTTGTGAAAATCTTATAAACTTGAATTATTACTGTGGGATGCTCTCATTGCGTAAGTGAGGAGTAATTTTGGATCACCGCAAAGTGTTTAATAGTACAAAAAAATGGACTCTTGTGAGGTTTATGTCATGTTAAAATGTTGTTATGTCATCAAAAACAGATCTGGGGTTGTGTTTTGTTTCATTCATGTTTGACTAACACTTTATAATGATGGTATTATGTCATGAAGCGTTCAGTAGAAACTCAATTCCCAGGCTGAAATTATCCAAATGATTCTTGTGAAGGCGAATGGAGCAGGGATGGGCACGATTAGTCGACTAAACGATAATTAAATTTTAAGAATTTTGTCGATCACGTTCATTTTTAATGGACAAACTGAATGTATGTTGGTGTGTGTAGTGTGAAGAGACGAGTCTGCGTCTGACACAAACACTGGAGTTGTGTCTCACAGTTCTACGTTTGGGCTCTGGCTCCTTGGAGACTCTGTTCCACTCAGTGAGTGTGTTTACAGCACATCAGTGTCCCGGGGATGATCGGGTTTTTTGAGTGTCCCGGTTTCGTCATGGTGCATGTAAACGCAGTATCCCGGTTACTGCAACATAAAGTTGAGTCACATGTGTCCAAAACACAAACACTTTTCAGTCTTTTCATCACAACAGAAGACAAAATAAATAAAGTGACCAACGTAAATAAAGTGAAATGATGTTAAATAAAGAGCTGCACTAAGAGCCAAGAGCAGCACTAATAGTTTATGCAAATGAGCCATGTGGTTTTTAGTTTTGTTTCTGTAAAACGTAAACAAAAGTGTCAAAGCTGCATTAAACACATTATGATGTCAAGTGGACTGACGTGTCCCTCAGAAAAGCTTTAAAATGTGAGAAGACAGATCCTTTCAAGCTGTCTCCCTTAAACTCTGGAATGAACTGCCTCTAACCTAACGTCTCTACACAGTGTAGATCATTGTTTCCCAAAGACTGGGTCGTAACCCTCAGGTGGGTCGCATGAGATTTTTTTTGGATCACCTTGTCACGATCTGCATGTAGATCTGCAGTACACATATACATACATCTCCTCACGCACCTCCCCGCTCCTCACTTTTTCTGTGGGAAACACTGATTACTGTTTTTCATTGTTTAAAACTTGAGACACGATCATTCAGTCAACAATAAAATATCCTCATTAATCTTCAATAATGGTCACAAATTTATTTTATGATTTACAAATAATGTCTATTGACTTGGGTTGCGAAGATTTGTGACTTTTAAAATATGGGTCTCCAGAAAAAAAAAAAGTTTGGGAAACACTGGCGGAGATAAAAAAGATAAAAAGCAACTAAAAATGTTTCTCTTTGACGAAGCGTTGCTGCCCCCTCAGGTTTAGAGCTGCTATGACTTTATGATTTTATGATGAATGTGTCTTTGCAGTTTTTTATCTTTTGTATGTGAAGCACTTTGTGACCAGTGTCTGCGAAAAGAGCTTTATAACTAAACTTTATGTACTTAATTACATTTGAAATATTGAAAATTTGCTATTGAATGTGTGGGTGTTAAACTCAAATTCACTGAGATCAAAAATAAAAACTGGTTTTGGGCCAAACTAAATATTTATTGACAAATTTCAGCAACATCTGCATGTTTTCTCTTCTTTCATGATATGTAATGTTAAACTTTTTCTTATTAAAATAAATGTTTAATAATAGTTTTGCTTAAACACTGAATCCAGAATGAGCAAAATATTAAATAATAACAACATTTTTAATAAATAATGTCTCTATAGTCGATCTGTAGCCAGCGGGCAGCTCTAATACAAATTTGATATGATCTCGCGGGCCAAATATAATCATATCGCGGGCCAAATTTAGCCCCCGGGCCTGAATTTGACATGTCTGCTCTCGAGTTTGATGTAATAATTTCACGTGGGTTTCATAATTCTCTGGCAACTTCTCTGTTTTTGAAAGAAATACCCAAAGTTATGATGTAGAAATGTTGAAACTCGTCTTTATTTGTTTGCGATCGGCTCCACAAACTCCCCGTTTTCATTTAAGGGCTTCGAGTCTTTTCTAGGGACAACGCTCACGTCTTCGGGGCTGAAAAATGGCACCTCTCTTTCCGAAGCTGCAGTCACAGAAATCATTTTACTCTGGCGTATTCCTGCTGACAGCGGAGACCCTGAACTCTGCGCCAGTTTTTGTTTCGTTTTATTACCTGTTATTATGTTATTGTGTTTCCTTCCTGTGATTCGTATTAGATTCACTGCAGCAGAGTTTTATGCTTTACAGTGCAGTATTGAGCCGTGTGTGTGTGTGTGTGTGTGTGTGTGTCCTCTGGGGGCAGGTCTCCTTCCTCTTCCTCTGCAGCCTTCACTGTTTGTGCCTCAGCTTTTCTTTTCTCACAAGGACACGCTCTAGAATAAAACAGAGTCAGGGAGCGGGGACGGGTTTTAAAGGCGCAAGTGACTTCAGGATTTCACGGGTTTTTTTTTTCTAACTCTGACTTTCCGCGGGTTCGTATCTGCGCTAAATATTTTCATTTTTTTACGTCAAACTGCCAGAAAAATTGCTTTTGTCGCAGAATTTTGAACGAAACTACTACTTCTTTTATTTTTGTACTTTTATTCACTATAACGTGTTTTGTTTTTCTCGCACAAACTGACACTTTTATGGTTTAGGGTCCGTCACCTGCTTGTCTCCATGGAGATCTTATTGCTTTGTCTGGAATGTTCCGTGATATGACTTTAAACACGTCTATCTATCATTTACTCATTACTGCTTTTTCCATTTATGTTATTAAGTTCTGACCAAGAGTTTGTTTTCATACCTGACAGTTTCGACTGCTCCCTGCGCTCTCCCTCAGAGTCACGTGACGTTTCTGTGTCGTGTCCGGTCAGCTGATTTAAACAGGTTTTGGTTCTGTTTTCCGACCGGTGGAGGCAGGACGACAGCGCCACCTGCAGTCCGACTTCCTCAGGACAGTATCCCAGGTGTGTGAGAGTAAAAAAGCCCCCTCGTCCCGGTTTATCGTCCCGTCGCCGATTTGAGTTGTTCCTGTTCTGCTTTGTGTTTCGCCTTCGCCGTTTCCTTCTCGCATTCTGTTCGATGTTCCTTTTTTCGTGTACCGGACGCCCTCCCTGTTTCCCCCATGTATGTTTTATTGCAGGACATGCAGGGAATTTCGTATTACGCTGCAATGCGAGAAGGAAACAGCGAAGGCAAAACACGAGCAACAAAACACAAAGCAGAACGGGAACAACTCAAATCGGCCATTTCTGTGCACTGTAAAAGACCAAATGAACCTCATCGGAATATGCTTTTTCTATTGCTCAAAAATACAATAACTCTCTCTGTGAACTTGGGCTGGTTACATTCAGAAGTTGCCGATACGATACATAGGCCACGATACGATACATGTCTCGATACAGCGCGCTTTCGATTAAATACGATATATTTCAAATCGATTCAATAAAAAAATAAAGGCTAAATCATGTCTGAGATACTAGAAGTCTTTGTTAAATCACTTCTTGCGCAAAGTTCATATGAAACACAAACATTTTAATCATCAAAACAGTGAAAATGTCAAATGTGTCGCATAAATGAGTTTTCTTCCAGTAAAAAATCAACAAAACTGTAGCTGTAACAAAATATTTGAGTAAAATATGCAAAAAAATACTCGATACAGCAGCCCATCCATCCATCCATTTTTTTTTTCAGCTTCTTTGCCGCAGTCTAAGCCAGGAATCCAAGACTTCCTTCACACTTCCTCCAGCTCCTCCGAGGGGACCCCAAGGTTTTCCCTGGCAACTGACAGGGTTCCCAGTTTTTTTCACTGACTTTTCGATGGCTTTTTTATGACCTAAAGTGATCAATTCTACACGCGCAGGTGCCGTAAAGTCATGGAAAATTCAGACTTTTACAGCTAAATATGAAACTCGCCTTATGGTTTGGGATTTTAGTTTCTTAACATTCAAAATCCCGTCAGTGCATTTATTGTCGTCTCTTTTAAACGAAAGGCACAGACGTTCAGAAATAGTCATAATAGCCTCATACGAACTCCAAGGTGTTCCCAGAGCCCAGAGACAAAGTCCCTCCAGCGTGTCCTTGGTCTTCCCCAGGGGCCTCCTCTCAGTGGGACATGCCCGGAACACCGGAAGAACTCCCAAGGAAGGCGCCCAGGAGGCATCCGGAACAGCTGCCCGAGCCTCAGCTGCTCCTCTCCACGTGGAGGAGCAGCGTCTCTACTCCGAGCTCCTCAATCCATGTGTCATTCGTTCATTCATTTTTCAATGTAAAACCAAAAATAAGAAAACGAAAAAAGAACAGTTTTCTTCATTATTTGTCTCCAAAACCAAATAAAAAAACGCATAATGATTTTTTTTTTTTTTTTTTTTTTCAGTTTTCAATTTTGTGTTTAAATGAAAAATGGAAAAAACGGATAAGGGCAGTTTCCCGTTTACGTGACTTCTGTGGCCGCGATGCCGGACTTTTGCGCTGCACACGGACTGAACCAGGACTGATCCAGGTCCGGGACCAGACCGGGACCAGAGCAGGACTGAGACCGAGACCAGACCAGGACCAGGCCGGGACCAGACGGAGACTGAGACCGAAACCAGACCAGGACCACACCAGGACCAGACCGGGACTGAGACCGAGATCAGGCCGGGACCAGACCGGAGGCTCAGAGCCCACGGCAGGGCTGGAGCTCGAAGCTGAGCCTCGGACCCTGCAGAGGCTCGGAGTCAAAGCTCGGAGTCCGCCCTGGTCCCGGTCTGGTCCTGCTCTGGTCCCGGTCTGGTCCAGACTTGGATCAGTCCTGGTTCAGTCCGTATGCAGTGCAAAAGTTCGGCATCGCAGTCATGGACTTCACGTAAACGGGAAACGGCCGTTATCCTTTTTTTTCCATTCTTTATTTAAACACAAAATCGAAAAAAGAAAAAACTAATCTTTATCCGTTTTTTCATTTTGGTTTTGGAGACAAATAATGAAGAAAACTGTTGTTTTTTCATTTTCTTATTTTTGGTTTTATATTGAAAAACAAATGAACGAATAACACACGGATTCTCCTCCCGTGTGATGAGCTCCTCAGCGTATCTCCAGACGCCCTGTGGAGGAAACTCATTTCGGTCGCTTGTATCTCGCGATCTCCTCCTTTCGGTCATTACCCAGAGCTCATGACCAGAGGTGAGGGGAGGAACGTAGACTGACGATAAATCGAGAGCTTCGCTTTTCGACTCAGCTCCTCTTCCCACAACGATCCGATACAGCGACCGCATCACTGCCGACGCTGCACCGACCCACCTGTCAATCTCACGCTCCGTCCTCCCCTCACTCCAGAACCCCGAGATACTTTTTGACTTGATTTTTTTGACTTGACTTTTCTGAAACGGTGATTATTTACAGCGGAGTGATGAGGGAGGAGCCCGACTGTAAACTGTGCTGCGAAGTTTGGCCCCTGACAGCCGCCGTAACTCAAGCACAGAGCGAGTTTGAGTTACGACGTTTAAAGAAACGACAGAGCACTGCAGTCGCTCACTCGTCCACCGAGCTGCACGAGAGAAACAAGATCACTGCACGGAGAGATGGAGAGAGGGAGAGAGGGAGACTGAAGGAGAGAGAGGGGAGTGAGAAGAGAGAGAGGAGAGGAGAGAGAGAGAGAGAGAGAGAGGGAGAGAGGAAGAGAAGAGAGAGGGAGAGAGGAGAGGAGAGGGAGGAGAGAGAAGAGAGAGGAGTGAGGAGAGAGAGGAGAGAGAGTGAGGAAGAGAAAGAGAGAGGGAGGAGGAAGAGAAGAGAGAGGGAAGAGGAGAGAAGAGAGAGGGGAGAGAGAGAGAGAAGAGAGGAAGAGAAGAGAGAGGGGAGAGAGAGAGAGGGAGAGAGAGGAGAGAGAGAGAGAGAGAGAGAGAGAGGGAGAGAGGAAGAGAAGAGAGAGGGAGTGAGGAAGAGAAGAGAGAGGGAGTGAGGGAGAGAAGAGAGAGAGAGAGAGAGAAGAGAAGAGAGAGGGAGTAGAGGGAGAGAAAGAGAGAGGAGTGAGAGAGAGAGGGAGGGAGGGAGTGAGGAAGAGAAGAGAGAGGGAGTGAGAGAGAGGAGAGAGAAGGAGAGAGGAGAGAGAAGAGAGAGGGAGAGAGGAGAGAGAGAGAAAGAGAGAGAGGAGAGAGGGAGAGAGAGAGAGAGAGAGGAGAGAGGGAGAGAGGAGAGAGGAGAGAGGGAGTGAGGGAGAGGAAGAGGAGAGGGAGGAGAGAAGAGAGAGGGAGTGAGGAAGAGAAGAGAGAGAGGAAGAGAAGAGAGAGGGAGTGAGGAAGAGAGAAGAGAGAGGGAGTGAGGGAGAGAGGAGAGAGAGGAAGAGAAGAGAGAGGGAGAGAGAGGAAGAGAGGAAGAGAGAGGAGTGAGAGGAGAGAGGAAAGAGAGGGAGTGAGGGAGAAGGGAGAAGAGAGGGAGTGAGGAAGAGGAAGAAGAGAGAGGGGAGTGAGGAAGAGAGAGAGAGAGAGAAGGAGAGAGAAGAGAGAGGGAGTAGAGGAGAGAGAGAGAGAGAGAGAGAGGAGAGAAGGAGAGAGAGAGAGGAGAGAGAGAGAGAGGAAGAGAGGGAGAAAGAGAGAGGAGTGAGGGAGAGAGGAGAGAGGGAGTGAGGGAGAGAGGAAGAGAGAGGGAGAGGAGGAGAGGAGAGAGAGGGAGTGAGGAGAGAGAAGAGAGAGGGAGAGAGAGGAGAGAGAGGAGAGAGAGAGAGAGAGAGAGGAGAGAAGAGAGAGAGGAGAGAGAGAGGAGAGGGAGTGAGAGAAAAGAGAGAGTGAGGAGAGAAGAAAAAGGAGAGAAGGGGAGAGAGTGAGAGGAAAGATGTAAGGGGGAGAGAGAAAGAGGGACGGGGGCAGAGAAAGGAGAGAGAGTTGAGGGAGGGGGGTTGTTGAGGATAGAGGGAAAGAGCGAGGGAGAGAAGCGGGAGAGAGGGAAGAGAGCGATAGGGAGAAAGGGAGAGGGATGGGGGAGTGAAACACAGAGGGAGAGAGCGAGGGAAGAGTGAGAGGGAGAAAAAGAGGAGAGAAGGGAGAGGGGAAAGAAAGAGAAAGAAAGAAAGAAAGGGAGAGGAGAGAAGAGGAAAGAGAGAGGGAGAGGGGGAAGTGAAAGACAGAGGGAGTGAGAGAAAAGAGAGAGGAGAGAGAGAGAAACGGATAGAGGGAAGGTGGTTAGGGAAGAAAGGAGAGGGGCGAGATATGTGAGAGAGAAAGAGAGAGTGGAAGAACGGGTGTGGCGGAGTAAAGAGGAGAAAAGGGCGGGAGATAAGAGAAAGAGAGAGAGGGGCAGGGTAAGAAAGAGAAGAGGAAGGAGACGGGATGAAGAAAATCTGTGAATTGAGAGAGAAACAGGAGGGAGAGAAAGAGGAGGAGGAGGAGGAGGAAGTGTGGAAAAGATTAAATATTTTACAGATGGTTCACAGCAGCACATGGGCCCGGGCCAAGGGAATTCTCCTGTTATTCCGTTATTCTGTTACTCAAACAGGTGAGAATCCTCCCGTTCAGAACCACACACGACGAGATTCGACCGACGGCGTGTGTGCGCGTCGCCACGGCAACGAGCGAAATTCCCACACGGCTTTAATCGATCGATATCACCGCTTTTTTTTGTCCCGGAGGGGAAACAGAAGCACGTCGAGAAGTAAAATGTTGTAATAATCGGAAATCTCAAACATGTTAAGAGTCGTCAGATCAGGTGTCAGGGCAGCGTGAGGAGAGTAACAACCCTCAGGACAAAAGAGTCTTCATCGTTTGCTTGTTTCCATGGAGATGTTTATTGCTTTGCCTGGAATTTGTAAATGTAAAGTTGAAAAAAAAATGTAATTGACAGGATTCCCGCTCTTTTTCACTGAGTTTTTTATGAACTAAAGTGAATTTTCCATGACTTTACGGCACCTACACCTGTAGAATTGATCAGACTTTTAGAGTTAAATAAGAAATGTTAACTCTTTCCGCTCACCTTATGGTTTGGGATTATAGTTATTGTTGTCTCAAAAGGCACAGATGTTCAGAAATAATCATAATAGCCTCATGAGAACTTAACAGAACGCTGGATTGACGTGAAATAGATGCTAAAATTCCATGACTTTTCCAAAAACTTTCATTGAATTTACATTACTCTCCATAACTTTCATGACGTTTTCAATTTCCATGACTTTCCCATGATTTCCATGACTGCAGGAACCCTGAAAGGAGATAAAGATAAAGAGCGGAAAGAGAGAATAATGGAGAGAGGTGTGTGTAAAACAAGTGGACTAAGGGAGTGTGACGTCACCCATAAAGTTCGGCTTCAGTCAAATGAAGCTCATTGAGGCTGCAGTTATGGGGTGAATTTGGACCAGAGTTCCATATTTGAAATTCTGACCCCGAGTATCATAGCAACCAAAGACAAACACACAAAAATCACGGTTCGGTATGTAACTCGGTTTTGAGGTCAAGGTTCGGTTCATTTTCAGTACAGTGTGGGAACAAATGTAAAACCATCTGCTTGTTGTTTATTAAACCAACAATTTGTGTTAACATTATACAAACGGGCCTGTAGCCTGATTCATCAGCCAGTTTTACTTTGTTTCACTTCGTACAACCTGCCTGACTTCGCAATCTTAGATTTCGTTCGTTCGACAGTAGACAGGTACTTTTTTTATTTAACCCATCGCTGTTATGTGGTCGTGACATATGTAATGCGTCACTATCGGGACTAACTGTTATATTAAGCATTTCCCAAATCCTGTAGGAAGAAGGACAATAACGTCTTTCCTCTTGATGAAATTCCTCGATCTCAGGAATCGTTGACAACACAGGATATATGCCTCTTCGCTGATTGGCTGGTGCTCAAACTTGCTCTTCTCGGGGTTTTTGCGAACCGTCTCTAGTGAATTTTGATTCCTGACCTAGAAATGAAATTAAGCAGAGTCACTAGGTGGTTTGGAGGAACATAGTCAAGGCTGGGGGGCAACTGTTGTCAAGGCGACCGCCCTAACAGTAAAGCACTGCGGGGAACACTGCCACCCCAATCACGGACGCGTTCCCTCGTGAATATTGCGCGAAATCACTCATGCACAGCCCTGCACCGAACCAAACATCCTGTATCGAATACATGTATCGTTACAACCCCAGATCCCATCGATAGTTAGATATTTTTGCACATCCTTACATCTAATTAGCCAGGCTGGAGCCACCTAGAGCCTCCTCTCAATTTAATTTCTCTCCAACAACAAGGTCAAGAATCAAAATACACTAGACCACAGGTGTCAAACATGTGGCCCGGGGGCCAGATCCGGCCCTTCAAGACCTTTAATCTGGCCCTCAGCTGACTTTCTACTAAAATACTGTAATTATATTTTCTATTAAAATATTGTTAATTTTCTGTGGTGTTTATCACAGCAGCGTCTCTGTACGTGGCCCCTCCCACCAGAGCAGCACAAATGAAGACTTGTCTCTTTCCAAACGCTCTTAAAGGACGATCGTTTTGACTGTTGACCGTGACACCCTCATCAGAAAAATGTCCAACATGAGAAAAGTGGAGCCGAGTGTAGGATTTTACAACAAAAATTGACTTATTCCTATTTCCATACAAGTTCATGTTAAAACATTGTGTTGAACTTGTATTTTTCTTAAAGTTTCAGGTTGTTCATAATATTATAATATTTTGTAAAAGAGTTCATCAATTAAAAAAGATTTCTGTAATAGATTTGTGTTTCTCTGCACAAATATTTAAACTTATTGTTATTTTGGGGGTTTATATGACATGAGTTTTCTGATCCGGCCCCTTTGGGATCAAAGTAGGTTGGATACGGCCCCCGAACCAAAATGAGTTTGACACCCCTGCACTAGACGGTTCACAAAACCCCGGAAGTGCAAGTTCGGGCATCAGCCAATCAGCGAAGAGCCATATATTCTGTGTTGGCAACGATTCCCGAGATCGAGGATTTAAAGCCGGAACAAAGAGAATGTTTGGTGAATTTTATCAAGGGGAAAGACGTTATTGTCCTTCTTCCTATGGGATTTGGGAAAAGCTTAATAAACCAGTTATCCCCGTTAGTGACGCATTACATAAGTCACGACCAAATAGCAGCGATTGGTTAAATGATAAAAAGTACCCACCTACTGTCAAGCGAACGAAATCGGACAGTTTGTACGACGTGAAACGAAGTAAAACCGGCTGACGAATCAACATATAACGCCATACTGTGGAACATTCCAAGGACGGGACATGTACTGGACCCGTGTCAGAAAAGTTCTCGCGCACTTTAAACAATTTATGTCCTGTACTTACCGCATAAACGTGTATAAATGTGTAAATTGGACATCACCATTAGCGCGTTTTAAGTCTATAAATTACCTCCTCTCGTCCCAACACGCACAAATGTCCGCCGCGGTTTTTAGTATGTTATAACTTCCTCTCATAACTCACGTCCATAAAGCGTGAGATGAGTGTCTGTGTATGTTACCGGAGGAAGTGAGCGCATGTTCCCATACTTGTATCCCATATAAAAGAGGCTGTTTCTGCTGACTCGGCGCCGTGTTCACTCCATTAGGGCCCATGCGTTTGGTGCTTGGCTGATCACCACATGTTGAGTGAGCAGGTATTTTCTCTGGGGTAGTAGTAGAAGTAGTAGTGTTTTTTTTTTTATGTAATAAGAACAGAAATGGAGAAAGAGAGCGAGAGGGAGGGAGAGAAAATCAGTGGGTTGAAAGATAATATCCTCTCGATATAGAAAAGAGCTGCATTCGGTGAAAGACGGAAA
>NW_026571133.1:1342500-1422500 GCF_026225935.1 Boleophthalmus pectinirostris
TTTGAACCATATCACTTTTGTTTCTGGTTCTGATTTTGTCATATTTTAGTTTTGGGATTCGGACATCGTAATTGTGTGGTTGTTGGATCCTAACGGCGGAAAAAGGCTCGAGAAATTGGCTTCAGAAGTTTGCGAACTTCATAAATGCAAAAGTGAATCAGATGTGTGTGATGCAAACCTCCATTCAAACTGTTTCTCTTCCCAGCGGAATTGAAAAATAGTGAAAGGTGAAGGTGATGGGCAGGATTGATCCACAGGAAGAACCAAAAACGAAACCTTTGGCTGCCTAAGAAATCATCCCGAGTTTGCAGCGAACACTTTGTATGTGGAGTGTCAACAAAGCAAAATCCCGTTTATTAAGCGAGAGGTGCAGAAGACAAACAGACTGAGCTGCACTTTCTTGTTCTTGTGGTTTTACAGCAACATCACGTCTTGGTCTCTTTGCAGTGGAAGGTGTTTCTTGGTGAACAGTTGGTGCCTTTCGCTTTGGCATTGACTTTTTAAATTCATAACTAAGATTGAGCGAGGGATCGGGATTTTGCTTTGTTGTCGCTCCACATACAAAATGTTCACTGCAAACTCGGGATGATTTCTTAGGCAGACAAATGTTTCCTTTTTGGTCCTTCCTGTGGATCAGTCCTGCCCATCGCCTTCACCTTTCACTATTTTTCAATTTCGTTGGGAAGAGAAACAGTTTGAACGGAGGTTTGCAGTCACACACATCTGATTCACTTTTGCAGTTATGGAGTTTGCAAACTTCCGAAGCCCATTTCTCGAGTCGTTTTCCGCTGTTAGGATCCAACAACCACATAATTACAATGTCCGAATCCCAAAACTAAAATATGACAATATCAAAACCAGAAGCAAAAGTGATATGGTTGAAAAGACTTGAAAAGATCAACTTTGACAATAGACACATCCCACTGGGAAAACAAACATGGCGGTTTGATGTTGCATCCAGAAGCCAGGAAAGCTCATAACAAACACAAACGCAAAAAAAAGCCACAACACACCAAAAAAAAAAAAAAAAAAAGCCACAACGGAAGTGACCGTGAGACTCTATTTTCCGACAGACCAAGTGACAATGATCCTGGCCACAAAACAATAAATTACTTTTACTTACGTTTCCAATTCTTCTTCTTCTTCAGCATTTCACATTCACTTCCCACTTGATCCTTTAACACTTCACTTGGTCAGTCGGAAAATTGAATTTGCGTTTGCAGTTTGCATTTGCTGTTGCGGCGTTTGCGTTGGCTTTTTGTTTGTTTGTTGTGTTTGCATTTGCGTTTGTGTTTGCAGTTTGTTTGCATTTGTTTGTTGTTTGCATGCGTTTGTTTGCATTTGCATTTGCATTTTGTTGCGACGTTTGCATTTGTTTGCGTTGTTGCGTTTGTTTGTATTTGTGTTGTGGCGTTTGCATTTGTTGAGGCGTTCGCAGTTCGCATTAAAACAGAGTCCCGCGGTCACTCCTGTTGTGGCTTTTTTTGGTTTGTTGTGGCTTTTTGTTGTGTTGTCGCGACGTTTGCGTTTGTTCTGAGCCCTCTCGGCTTCCGTAAATTAGTAGCATTTTCCTAAGGACTTCTTTATTCTTACTTAAGTAACTTCCTGGATCACTATTTTCTACTTGTACATGAGTAATATTTTTCTGAAGTGGTGCGTCTCTTAGTCGGGCACAGTTTTTTGGCCGCGCTCTGCCCACCTCAGGCCAGTGGGCAGAGAGAGCCTCCCAGAGCAGCAGCGGCAACGGCGTTTGGTCTAAAAGAAACAAAGAGCCCATTAAAAGAGCAGAGGGTTTGTGCTTCTACACGAGGCCGGAGCCAGGAGCAGAGCTGGAGAGGAGCATGGGAAAGAGGAGACACCCAAACTCACAACTGCAACACGGCGCAAGCAGCACACAGCAGGTCCCACACTGTTCTCACACTCAGGCGTTACGACTGACACAACCGCTCGCTTTCGCAATTCATCCTCGTAGGAAGGAATCTGTTTTTGTTTTATTTTATTAACGGACAAAATAGCAAAATAGAAACCAGGATAATGTGTCACGGGTGAATACGAACCTTTTAAGACCAACATGAAGAGGCTCACAACAGCAGTTACAGGGAGAGGGGTGGCAGTTTTTCAATGTGAAGCGAATTGGAGCTGGAGGCGATGGAGCCGGAAGTGCGCCCATGTTCACTTCCTATTGACCTTTTTCACAACCACCAGAAGTACAGCGATGTAGAGTAAAAGTCACTTGTGTTATTGCTTTTCTATGGCAAAATATTTCTGGAAATGTCTGGCGTATTTTCGTACATCACCAAATCTTCATCCAACAAGGTCGACAAAGGATAAATATTCTAACATGAACAATTTATCCACGACTTTCAAGGTAAAAAAGACGAAAACGTAAAGACGAACAACGACGACGTATTAGTGAACTACTGAGCAAAATTAATGTTATGGTCAGTCCTGGTCTCAGTCCCGGTCCGGTCCCGGTCTCTGTTCTGATCACCCGACGGTCTACGCGGGCGCAACCTCCGGAATCCGTGTATTATTCATTCATTTGTTTTTCAATATAAAGCCAAAAATAAGAAAATGGAAAAAAAACAACTATTTTCTTCATTATTTGTCTCCAAAGCCAAAAAATAGACAACGATTCGTTTTTACAGTTTTTGATTTTGTGTTTAAATGAAAAATGGAAAAAACTGCCATTTCTCGTTTCTGTGACTTAAACTGCGAAGCCGGACTGAACCAGGGCAAAAACAGGACTGTACCAGGTCTAAACCAGAAGTCCCGGTCTCAGTCCTGATCTTGTTCTGGTCTAGTCCCAGCCTAAGTCCCGGATTCAGTCCCTGTCTCTCAGTCCTGGTCTGGCCTTGGTCTGGTCCCGATCTCAATCCTGATCACCCCACAGGCTAAGCGGGCGCAGCTCCAGGCCCGTCCTGACACTAATGGTTCAGTCCTGGTTCAGTACTTGTTTAGTCCTGTTTTAGTCCTAGTTTAGACCTGTTTTAGACCTGGTTTAAACCTGGTTTAGTCCTGGTTTAGTCCTGGTTTACACCTGGTTTAGACCTGGTTTAGTCCTGTTTTAGTCCTGGTTTAGACCTGGTTTAGTCCTGGTTCAGTCCTGGTTTAGACCTGGTTTAGACCTGGTTTAGTCCTGGTTTCTGTCCTGGTTTAGACCTGGTTTAAACCTGGTTTAGTCCTGGTTTAGTCCTGGTTTACACCTGGTTTAGACCTGGTTTAGACCTGGTTTAGTCCTGTTTTAGTCCTGGTTTAGACCTGGTTTAGACCTGGTTTAAACCTGGTTTAGTCCTGGTTTAGTCCTGGTTTACACCTGGTTTACACCTGGTTTAGACCTGGTTTAGACCTGGTTTAGTCCTGTTTTAGTCCTGGTTTAGTCCTGATCCTGGTTCAAAATCAAAAACTGAAAAAGTGAATCATTATCTGTTTTTTTTTTTTTGGTTCTGGAGACAAATAATGAAGAAAATAGTTGTTTTTTTGTTTTCTTATTTTTGGTTTTATTTTGAAAAACGAATGAACGAAAGTTCCACAATGCAGCTTTAATCCTTTGTTCACGCTTCATACTCAGGCCAATTAAACTGCAGTGATTCCTCTTTATTTTAATCTGTTATTGGGCCGAAATGTTCCGCAGTGTGGCTTAATTACGACATTCCTGAGCGCCGCAGCGGAGTCAGATGTTCGCTAATGTATTTTGACGATCTTACACGGATTATTGTGGAAGCCTTTGTTTTCTTTGCCAAACCAACAGCAGCGGTTAACCAGCGGCTGAATCACAGCTCCGCAGGCACGCAGTCGTTTCAACAGCGCGAGATTACACAACCGAACACATGCGACACACACACACACACACACACACACACTCCGTCCGGGTATTTATTGTTTTCATTTAGCTCAGCCCAGAGGATTCCCCGCTCCTGACGTTTTAACCCGAGAGTCACTGAAGGATGAGTCGAATAAAAAGGACGAACGATGACATGAAAGGTCTTTGTTGAATGGGGGGGTGAGAGTAAATAAGTATTTTTTTTATATTCTTCTCCCTCCCTTTCGAGCGAGCAGTGTGTTTTCTTTTCTTTTGTACCCTGCATATGTCCGAAATAAAATAAATAAGCAAAGAAATAAATAAAAACTTACACTTTTGTAAATAGAAAAGTAGTTGTTGTGGTCCTTATATATTGATACTTTGCAGTGGGGGGGTGTTCTACATGTATCTCTATGCCGGACTGTGAACATTGCCAAAAAAAAATTGCGATTTAGTCTGAAGCTCAAGAAAAAATACCACATATGAAGTCTTTTTTCAGGTCAGATTGTGTTGAAACAAAACTCAGATAAAAGTCTAACGAATGGTGACATGAAAGTTCTAAGTCAGGGGTGGGCAAACTACGGCTCGGGGGCTGTATGCGGCCCTTTAAACCTTTTAATCCGGCCCGCCGAACTTGAATAAATTACAATAATAAACCTTGTTGATGTTTTATTTTTCTTGCATTTCCGGCGTTTCCCAGTAGATGGCGCACTATATATACACTGAGGTGCAGCGTATTCGGACTATGAGTGAGGTAGAAGTGTTCAAGACATAAGGCTGCACTGCTTCCATTTTGAAGAGGTTTAAAGCAAAGTCAAAAGTTGTATATGTGTTGTGTTATTTATCTTAACACAGAATGTCTTATGGGTCTGGTTAAACTGCACGTGTAACCCTGGGCTCTGTTTCTCATGAGATCTAAGCGCTCAGGACTCACGCTCGCTTGTGGTGCGCAGTGGAGCAGACCTCATTCACTCATAATGATATTCTGAAATTTCTGCGTCCAAATGTTGCAGTGCGTAGTGGAGAATATGTCCCACATGAGCGTAAACACAAGTGCAATGGAGCCGGGCTCTTAACACGTCATGTCCTGTCTCCTGTCCCGCCCTTCGGTCAAATTTTAGAGCCCTATGTGGTCCCCCGAGCCAAAAACGTTTGCCCAACCCTGGTCTAAGTTGAATGGGGGTGAAAGTAAATAAGCCACCTCTACACAGCAAAAATGCAGTGTTAAAACTGACACCCAAAGAATCAATTTTTACATTTTCTCAGGGTTAATATGAGTCCAATGTGTTATAGAGTTAATCTAACATTTTTGGAAATGTTAATTAAGTAACATTTGACCAAAAGTTCCTGTTTAACCCTGAAATCAAGAGTTATATTAACGTTTTGAGAGTAAACGGAGAACACTTTGTAGATTTATCCTGATTTAGCTAAACAACACATCGTTTTAATTTAGTTCATTTAAGATGAAGTTATGTACAGAACTGTTTCAAACTGGTTTTCTCTCATGGGAGTTTGAAGTGGTGGTGGGAGGTGCCAAATTAACACTAAGGGAAGTTGAATTAACTTCAACCAAATCAACTCTGGCAAACTCAAACCCCCATTTAACTTTCCATTCATCCATTTTCTTCATCTTATCCAGGGTTGGGTCAGGGGGCATCAGTCTAAGCAGGGACTCCCAGACTTCCTTCACCCCAGACACGTCCTCCAGCTCCTCCAGGGGGACCCCAAAGCATTCCCAGGCCAGCCCAGAGACATAGTCCCTCCAGCGTGTCCTGGGTCTTCCCCGGGGGCCTCCTCCTGGTGGGGCATGCGTGGAACACATCCTGAGGGAGACGTCCAGGAGGAACAAATGTCCTAGCCTCATGCTCCTCTTGATGTGGAGGAGCAGCGGCTCTACTCCGAGCTCCTCCCGTGTGACTGAGCTCCTCACCCTGTCTCTACGGTAGCGCCCAGACACCCTGCGGAGGAAACTCATTTCAGCCGCTTGTATCCGCGATCTCGTCCTTTCAGTCACTACCCAGAGCTCATGACCATAACTGAGGACAGGAACGAAGACTGATGGGAAATCGAGAGTTTTGCCTTTCAGCTCCTTTGGCTTTCAAATTGTTAAAATAACACTTTTCGTGTTAAAAACAACTCTGGAAAAAATTTATTTTAAAAATTTAAATTTTAACCCTCCAGTTTCTGCTGTGTAGCCTAGAATGAAGCATCTCAGAACGAGTAAGTAGGTAATAAATCTGAAAACAAGATGAATAACCTGATTTAAGTTTTAAAATCTTGGCCAGATCAGAGAAATTTTCAGCGTATAATCAGATACAGACAGAACACGGCGGACTTACGTTGACCTCGAGAGCTGCTTATACAATCTATCTGTGCTGGGGGGAAACAAAATTGCTCAAAAACATGGTAAAAAAAATCAGGTACGGACCTTTATAACCTTACGTTCTTTGTCAACCTTGCATCAGTTTACTCTGTTTTTCATTTCAACTCATGCTCCGATCCTCAAATGCCCCTCTCTCTCTCTCTCGCTCACACGAACACACACATATACGCACGCGAACGCACGTAAACGCACACCGGCTCCATATTTTCCAGCGTTGTAGGAAGTGCACGGTGAAAGCACATGGTATAACGCAGCAGCAGCGGAGAAATCCCCAGTAGCACCTCGGAGCTCAGACCTGCTGCGGTTCCATTGGGTGGTCCGCTCCGGCGCTCTGGGGACTTGGCACAGATCTGTTTCCTCTTAAACCAAATCAAAACAAGTTGTGGGTCTCTGCATTGTGTTCGTATAATGGGGACTAAAGCGCAAAGCCGTCAAGGGCGATTGTTCTGCTCGTCTAATGCACGGCGGTAACGATTTATTAAAGATGTAGTGTGTCGTTTTTCACGTGGAGGGTCCGTCAAACGCTTTTCTCCGTGGATTTGTTATCGCTTTGTCTGGAATGTTTCGCAATATGGCATTAAATCTCTCTCTCTTTCTCTATTCTATCGTTATGGGACAGAAAAAAGGCCAAGTTAGAGGTCAGATCTGTGGAGAGGCGACCCCACTCACAGTCAGAATGTTTGTTTTCTAGGTATTTTGAGCTGTAAAACCACCTGTAACTGAATAAATGTAAAGTAGAGCTGTTTAATGTCACACTGTGGAACATTTCAGGCAGAGCGATGAGTTGTTGGTCGTAACTAAGTAGATTTTTTGAACATTTTCATTCCCGTTCCCGCCCGCATCTGCGATATATTGTCCTGCTCCCGCCCACAGATCCCGCAGGATGGGGATGGTCCGAAAGGAAAAGTCTAAAATGTGTGTTAGATTAGACCACATCCGCAAATTTAGGCTCCTTAAAATGTTTTTATTAATGTCAAATAAAATACGCAGCATAAATGAGGGATAATAGACATTCATCATTTGTATATTTTACTTTACACTCATATTTAGTTTGCAGGACTACAGTTTATCATCCCGCCCGCTTCCGCATTGTCCAGTCCCGCTCCCGCCCGTGCCCGCAATGAGCTTTCAGAATGTGGGGACCCGTGGCTGGGGAATCGTACCGGGCCATGAAAGCGCGAAACCCTCTCATTCCCGTATGTCGCGCGAACCGTCTCCCCCCGTCTCCTATGTCATGCGGACCGTACGTGACATGGAACGTTCTTCCTCCGGTACATTGTTCAGGCCATGCCACTAAACCAGAACTAAAACCAGGTCCTAAAACTGGGTCTAAAACAGCTCTAAAACAGATCTAAAACTGGGTCTAAAACAGGTCTAAAACAGGTCTAAAACAGGGTCTAAAACAGCTCTAAAACAGATCTACAACTGGGTCTAAAACAGGTTTAAAACAGGTCTAATCAGCTTTAAAACATGTCTAAAACAGGTCTAAAACTGGGTCTAAAACAGGGTCTAAAACAGCTCTAAAACAGATCTACAACTGGGTCTAAACCTGGATCTAAAACAGCTCTAAAACAGGTCTAAAACAGAGTCTAAAACAGGTGTAAAATAGGTCTAAAAGTGGGTCTAAAACAGCTCTAAAACAGCTTTAAAACAGGTTTAAAACAGGTCTAAAACTGGGTCTAAAACAGCTTTAAAACAAAACAAGGTCTAAAACAAGGTCTAAAACTAAAGGGTCTAAAACAGGATTTCGACAGTACTTAATACCCCCCACCGAACCCCCTCCAGTCTGTGAAATATTGTCGGACATAAAACTGGTCTGTGGCGCAAAAAAAAAGTTGTGGACAACTGCTTCAAACCACTTACTTTGGTACAAATATTGATTATTTTTACTGAAATGTGTGAGAAACTTGCTAACTTTAGATTCGAGTCGTGTTTTCATTTGTACTGTTTTACTCTTCTGGCAGCAGCACGTGTAACCGAGCGCATTTTTATCCGTGTAACTGTACTTTTACACATTTTCAGTGCTGTTTCCACCACTGTGTGCAGAGCGCTCTTATATTTGGTGATTAAGGTGAGCTGCGGTTGCCAGGAAGTTGACATTTCCA
Organism: Boleophthalmus pectinirostris; assembly: GCF_026225935.1. Classification (NCBI taxonomy): domain Eukaryota; kingdom Metazoa; phylum Chordata; class Actinopteri; order Gobiiformes; family Gobiidae; genus Boleophthalmus; species Boleophthalmus pectinirostris. The sequence continues at coordinate 1,350,791 of NW_026571133.1, forward strand.
GCGTTTTGGCCGAAGCAGCGGCAGCAGCAGCAGCGTTTCTATCGCACGCACAGTTCAACTTTTCATCTTGAGAACGCAACGATTTCCAAATGAAAGAACATGACTCACTTCGGGAGGGAGGAAAATCTGATTTCTGTTTTTAGTGGTGCTCTGTGCTACCACTTCAAATGGGTCAGGTTGTGGTTTGGGGCAATAATGTTGGATGTTTAAAGTTTATTTGGTCTTTGGGGTAAAATTATCAGTATATGGGTTCACCGTTAAAGAGCGGGTATTACACTTCTATGGGGTATTAACCTCTAACACATAACATTTAGATCAGCGTGTTACGTTTTACTGATTTGAACGTGTTTTATTCGCTGAAAACAACGTGTTAGCGTGTTTTATAAGTTTCAGTTTCGATGCTGAGTTCGCCCTCCCCTTTTCTTTGCTCTCTGTGCTAAGTTACTCCCCTTCAGAGCGCTATCTCAGCACAGAAATATTGAAATATCGATATGTCGTATTGTTTAATTTGATGATACAGTACTGATATCGTGGGGTGCTGTATATAGTATTTTTGCTTTTGTTTTAGTTTTTTTGGTTTTGACGAGTAACATGGGTGTTTTTCATATTAACTTTGCACAAACTTAGTGGTTTAAAAAAGATTTTTAGTATCACAACCATGATTTAACGCTTTTTTTTTTTTTTTTTTTTACAGAACCACATCGAATCATTTTGAAATATATCATATCGAACCAAAAGTGCACTGTCGGGCTGAACGATCTATCGTGTTGGATCGAAAATCACGATCTCAGACAACACGATTTTGTTCATGATTAATCAAAGACCTGGTTCAGTCCTGGTTTAGACCTGGTTTAGTCCTGGTTCAGTCCTGGTTCAGTCCCGGTTTAAACCTGGTTTAGTCCTGCTTTAGTCCTGGTTTAGACCTGGTGTAGTCTTGGTGTAGTCCTGGTTCAGTCCTGGTTTAATCCTGGTTTAAACCTGCTTTAGACCTGGTTTAGACCTGGTTTAGGCCTGGTTCAATTCTGGTTTAGTCCTGGTTTAGACCTGGTTTAGGTCCTGGTTCAGTCCTGGTTCAGTTCTGGTTTAGAGGATTTAGAGAGGGTTTGAATAAGGCCTGAAAGAGAGAGAGAGATCACTGAATTACTCAAACATGCCTGGACGACATCTAAAACGTCTTCATACATGTTTTTGATGAGGGAACAATGTTATAACACGGTACAAAGTTCCAAAAACAAGTTGATTTTGCGTAACACCCCGTCTTTAAAGGTGCATTGTGTAACTTTTCTGGTCTGTCAAATACTTTTCTCCATGGAGATGTTGTTGCTTTGTCTGGAGTATTTTGCACACTAGGGGTGTGCAAAATATTGAAATATCGATATATCGTATCATTTAATGTGGTGATACAGTATCGATATCGTGGGCTGCTGTATCGATATATAAGAGGTTTTTTTTGGTGTATTTTATTAAAGTTTTTTTGTTACAGTGCCACAGTTTTGTTGCTTGTTTAGAAGAATGAAACTCATTTATTACCTCCGCCAAGGAGGTTATGTTTTTCCCGGCGTTTGTTTGTTTGTTTGTCTGTTTGTTTGTTTGTTTGTTTGTCTGTTTGTTTGTTTGTCTTTGTTTGTTTGTTTGTTTGTTTGTTTGTTTGTCTGTTTGTCTGTTTGTTTGTTTGTCTGTTTGTTTGTCTGTTTGTTTGTTTGTTTGTTTGTTTGTCTGTTAGCAACATAACTCAAAAAGTTATGGACCGATTTTGATGAAATTTTCAGGATTTGTTGGAAATGTGAAAAGGAAGAACTGATTTCATTTTGGGGGTGATCCGGAAGAAATCCTGGATTCTGGATCACTTTGAAAGTTTAGTTAACATTGTGGTAAATGGGGCCAAACATTTTATTTCTCAATATCTGGGTTAATTATTGACCAAACCCCATGAAATTTGACTCAGGGATGGACAATGGGATCCTCTTTCATATTCCAAAGGCTGATCCGGATCTGATCCAGAAGACTGATTTTATCGCAATTTATATAAAAAATGGGGGTAGTCCTTGGCGGAGGTCTGCGCTCTCTGACTGCTTTTCTAGTTTTTTCACAGTTTTGATGATTAAAGTGGGTGGTTTTCGTATGAACTTTGCACAAGAAGTGGTTTAACAAAGACTTTCAGTATTTTTATTGAACCTTATGGAATCGCATCTGTATTGAGGTATGTATCGTGTCTGCAACTTCTTAATGATGCCCAGTCCTAGTTCACAGTTTGGTATTAAACCGTTCTTTCCTCATGGAGACCAAACCAAACCAAGTTACAGGTCAGATCTGTGGAGAGGCGATGCCATTCAGAGTCAGAATGTTGGGGGGGGGTTAGGTATTTTTGAGCTTTAAAACCACCTATACTCGAATGAATGTTAGATCCTGTTTACACGAGAACGCTTACGGGTAAAAACGACAAAATATTTGATTGGAAGTGCCTTTCGTTTAGACTGTGAATGTGTTTTTGTGACTTAAAAATGTAAAAACCTGAAATCATCCTCCAACTTTTCCATCCTCTGGAAAAGTTAAATACGCTCCACCATAGCGTTTCCGTTTACACTGCCCAAGACGCAAAACTCTGGTCAGATCTACTCAGGTCGCGTACATGTTTACGTCACGTACATCACCACCGCCGCCTGGCATGCATACACAATCGAATTTTGCGTCACCGTATGCACGCAGATTTCCTCCCTGAAAATTCTCGTCTAAACGCGGAATAAAAAGTGAAGACGCGACGTCACTTTTACGTCTCCTGTTCAGACCGTCGTCATGTAAACGTAGACTAATGTAGAGCTGTTTAATGTCAACACTGTGGAACATTCCTGGCAGAACAATGACCATAGATCCATAGAAACAAGCAGGTGACGGACTTCCAACCAAAAAGTTACACGTTTAACTATTCGGGCAGGCGCACCTCGAATGCCCCACCTGCACTTACGGAACCTGAAACAGAATAAAGTTTGATCGTTATAGTTGTTCTTGTGTGTTTTAAAGATGCTACAGTGACCGCGCCTGGCATTCACCGTCTTAATCCAGAAGGTCCCGCCCCGCCCAGCGCGCTAACTATTTAAACACAATAAATCAGCAGTCCTTTTCATCCACATTTCATCAAAAATCACACTTTGAATGGACGCAATTAACGAAATGGCAAAGGCTGCAGATTTTCAAGTGCCATCGTTTCTATCACAAAGATCTTACTCTCCATAAAAACGGCAAAAACCTCTGTACAAACATGTCCTGAAATGTGATTCGTGTGTTGGTTTGTCAGGTCATACTTTAGTCTTTTGTCAGTTTTTCTGGAAGTGTTATAATCTTAAGTTTGAGGAATCCTAATATAAAAGGGCATTGCGTAACTTTTCTGGTGGATTGATCCGTCAAATACTTTGCTTCAAGGAGATGTTTTTAGCGTTGGAATGTTTCACAGTATGGTGTTAAACTTTTCTATCTTCATGGAGACCAAAGCAGATCAAGTTACAGGTCAGATCTGTGGAGAGGCGACCCCGCTCACGGTCAGAATGTTGTTTTTCTAGGAATTTTTGAGCTATAAAACCACCTGTGATTAAATTACACATTAAATTAAATAAATGTAAAGAAGAGCTGTTTAATGTCACACTGTGGAACATTCCAGGCAGAGCAATAGCAATAACACACTGTATCCATAGAAACAAACAGGTGACGGACCCTCCAATCAAAAAGTTACATAGTGCACCTTTCAAAAATGCAAAAAAAAATTAGCAAATGTTATGCTTTTCAGAAAAAATAAAAATGTTTTACACTTTATGATACTGTAAGGAAATTAGTTCTTTGCATTTGACCCGTCCTTCAGTGTCTCAGGAGCAGCGGGGCCCATGTCCAGATCTTGACCTAGTCTTTATCAGGACTACCCTTATTCATTAGCTGGTTTCACTTCGTGGAAACCGTCTGACCTCGCAGCATTAAGATTCGTTCGTTCGACGGTAGGAGGGTACTTTTTTAAATTTAACCAATCGCTGCTATTTGGTCGTGACGTATGTAATGCACCAAATCCCGTAGGAAGAAGGACAATAACGTCTTTCCTGTTAATAAAATTCACCAAACATCCTCTTTGTTCTGGCTTTAAATCTTCGATCTCAGGAATCGTTGCCAACACAGAATGTCTGTCTTCGTCTACATCCATCTCGACGCTTTGTTTACTGTTGTGCTGTTCCACAAAAGGGACACAGACAGACGCGATGAGTTTGACGTCACCTAGTCCCTCAATTTCATTTCTCTCCAGCAACTAGGTCAGGAATCGGAATACACAGTTTGCAAGAACCCTGGAAGTTGTAGACCGCGCACCGGCCAATCAGAGAAGAGCTGTGAAGCCATGACGTCAAACTCGTCGCGTCTGTCTGTGTCCCTTTTGTGTAACAGCACAACAGTAAACAAAGCTTCGAGATGGATGTAGACGAAGACAGACATTCTGTGCTGACAACGATTCCTGAGATCGAGGATTTAAAGCTGGAACAAAGAGAATGTTTGGTGAATTTCATCCCTCACGCTCTCCTCGGGGTCATGAAGAACCTGAAGAAGATTTTTTTTTTCCCGCTCTCTTGGAGTGGGTCAATCAGACCCAAAATGTATTTTCCCGCCAGGCGAGAAAAGGTGAGAAAATTAATTTTTGGGTCTGATTGACCCACCCCAAGAGAGTGGGAAGGAAAAAAAAATCTTCTTCAGGTCTGTGTGAGTCCGAGGAGAGCGTGAGGGATTTATCAAGGGGAAAGACCCGCCTACCGTTGAGCGAACGAATCCTAATGCGGTCAGACGGTTTCCACGAAATGAAACCAGCTGATGAATCAGGCTTGGTCAGGATGAGCTTAGCTGGAGGATTTGATCTATGCTATTGTGCTTGTTTTGTTTATGAAACAGGAAGTGCTCCATGTGTTTTTACACTCCACACACCTTCACTAGAATCATTTAGATGATTTCAGCTCTGGACTTGCCGATCTCTACTGAATAAAGGGAAAAAGAGCTGCTACATGACCTTTTACTTCAGCCTAAACCCTTTCGGTCATGATCTATGGGACTGTAGTCTATGTTTTGTTTTTGTTTTGTTTTGCAATGCTGCAAAATGACCGAATAAACTACTACTACTACATCACAAGGTGGAACAGAGCGTTTTGAGCTTTGGAGATGTAGACAGACAAATAATAAAGATTTACTCCAAAACTGTGAATGAAACCCAGCTTGAAACTGAACTCCGGGTCTGTTTTTGAGGAGGTAAAAGGATTATAACATGGATTAAATCTCACAAGAGTCCATTTTGTGTAATATAGGACTTTTAAAACATATTTTAAAAGGTTTACTTGTGCTATTACACCGGTGAGTACGTTCTAAGACAACTATCAGTATCTATTGACTTTTATAATCCATATTATTGCAAAGAAGGTGCCAGGGACATTTCAATGCATAAAGAGCTTTATAGTGTGTCTTTCAAACCAAATTTTCCCAAAACTACATTTTAAAACCACACGCTGTCGTAGTTCTGTTTGGGTACACTTTTTACTTTCCTTTAACTCTACGAAGACACTGCAAAGGCCAAACGCAACAGACCGAAACCAATGAATCACTCAGGAAACCCTTTTTCATTCTTTTTTTAGTCAAATAATTCCTCCTTTTTTTTTTCCACAGACCGTCCAAGACTAACCGTCCGTCGTTAGGTAGCCTCGCTCTGTGGTTTTCTCCTCTGCTTTAGCCACTTCAGCTAATGTCGTGCGCCACTCGCTTACCCGCTGCGGGCACGGACATGTTTGCGTTGGACCGGGGAGCGGGCACTGCCATCCAAGCGGAGTGGTAAAATATGAACTGTAGTGGAGGAATTATGAGTGCGGTTCTTTTAACGGGGGCTGGAGCGGTCAGAGAGAGGAGAGGTCACGGAGAAGGTATTTGCTTAGTGGAGTTTTAAAGTGAAAATAACGGGTTAGACTAGTCATTTCACTAGTAACAAAAATATAATTAAAGGTCCCGTGTTACACCAAATTGACTCTTGTTGAGCTTTTAGCCATGTTCGAATGTCGTTACCTCATCAAAAACAGACCCGGGGTTGTGTTTTCGTTTCGTTCACACGTGTTTGAGTAACGATTTATCATTAGTCTGACTGCATTTCCAAAAATCTAAACGCTCTGTTCCAACTTGTGATGTCATTAGGGTGTCCAGACGTCCAGATTTACCCGGGACAGTCCCACTTTTGAGCCCTGTGTCGCCCTGTCCCAGCAGATTTATCCAAAACTAGTGATTTATCCAGTTTTAACCCTTGCAGAGATAAAGGCAATTTTAGTAAATTTGTCCTCGCCTGGATTTTTTCTCTTAATTTTGCTATTAAATCTCGGAGAAAAATCCCGCACACCATCTTACATGCAAATGGTGAGATTTATTAGGACAAACCGTGCAACGTTTCGGCACTAGGCCTTCGTCAGACAAACAGAATGAGAGCTCAGGTGGCCATCTTAAACAGGGTGTGGCAAGCACCCAAGGGTGACAGGTCATAAAGAAACAGTGTGTACAAACAATATAATTCAAAAAACAAAGGCAATCAACATACAGTGTAATAATAAAAATAATAAGGTAACACTTTATAATAACTACACCTTATTTAGCCTTAATAAAGCATGAATAAAGACTTATATTATAATTACCAAAGACTTAATTAATAATGATTCACGCTTAGTAAATGTTTAATAAAGGATAATTCGTCTGCACTTTAGAAAAACTCTCCAAAAGACTTAACTAACAGATAACAGCTGCCTGAATGATCGTTGCATTGTATTATTAGTAAATCATTCTCTCATCGCTTACTAACGATTAATAAATGCTCAAATGGTTAGTTCATGAGTAATTAAGTATGAAATTATTACTATTTACAGCACAGGCAAATTAAGTGCAAGTGCTAATTAAGGTAGTAATTAAGTATTTACTAAGTGTGAATCATTATTAATTAAGTTTTTGTTCATTATTAATTAAGTCTTTGTTCATGCTTTATTAAGGCTAAATAAGGTGTAGTTATTATAAAGTGTTACCAATAATAATGAAATATTAATCATCATACAAAAATCATAGAATAATAATAATAGAAAATATGTATCCAGATATTCTTCTTATTTTTCTATTATTATTCTATGATCTTGACCAAGATCAATAAAATAAAATAATTTTCCATTTATTTGAGAAATAACTTAGAACTTAGAACAGCTTTATCAATTGTCACATACACAGACGCTCAAAGCATCGACCATCTTGACTCACTACACTCTTTGGCAAAGTTTGGGCCAATCAAACTCTTCCAAACTCTGAAATTTTTCCAAAACTTGAACTGAATTTACAACATTTTATGACTTTTCCAAGCTTGGAAAATGACATTTTCAATATCCATGACTTTTCCAGGATTTCCATGACCGTGGGAACCCTGTACATGACATTTTCTGTGTGAGAGCAGAACTAAAGACTAAATCTGAAGGGTTTGTGCGTTAAACAAAACACAACTCCAGGTCTGTTTGTGATGAGGAAACATTACAACATAAATCAGAAAATAGCGCAATATTTTAAGCCTTTAACGATTAACATTTAGAAGTAATTATGTTTAATTTTTGTAAGTTTTTTTAAGCAATTTGATGGATGGAAAGACGAAAAATAACAAATGTTTTAGTATGACTCAATCAGTTAAAGGTTGTATAGAGGATTTTCCAAGGAACGAGAAATCCAGCGACTGTTTGTCCTTTTTCAAATGTTGCGCATGTGTGAAACCACCCCCCCTCCCCTACAGCTCCTACGTAGAAACACCTCCTCCCTCCTCCTCCTTACGCCAGAAACAGGTTTGTTTACAGCCGGTGCGCTGCACATGACTTGTAAACAACTAACTACAGTGTTGGTTAGGCAAGACGGAGAAGTGAGGAGCAGGGGGAAGAGCGGATCGGGCAGCGGGGACAGGAGCAGGAAAGGGGAGCAGAGAAGGTTGCGCGGAGATTCAGTGCGAATGAACTAGCTACAACACGCAGCAGCAAGCGGACTCTTTCTTTGCCTTGAAAATTACGTTTTCAGACATAGGATATCGCTTTCGTGTCCTGAAAAACGTTTGTCTAGCTCTTGGAAATAACGTACGTTTTCATAATAAACAGAAGTGTCCTGTCCAGGAGTAATTTGTGGACCAGTGCGTCAGTCTTTAGACCCTGCGTCTGCTTCAGTCGCGCCATCGCTGGAATGAATCTTCAAGAATCACCTTAGTTTGGCTTCGCTGCTTTTCCCCTTGTCTTCTTCTTTCAGCGACCTCAAAAACGGACTTTCTTTTGCGGCGAACTGCTCCTGGATTCTTGTCGCCATCGCAACAAACTTTGTGCGAACTGCGAGGAAGATATAGGTCAAAAAAGCCGCTAAGAACTGTTGCGTTGGTGGAGTAAACAGCGTCTGTGCGTCTTGCGTCTGTGGACTGCGTGACAGTCGTACGTAAACCACGTACCGGCGGCGCAGGCAAGTCAGTTACACTAGAAACGTAGGAGATTGATTGACAGCCTGTCAGCTCACAGATAACGAGGCAGTGTCGTTATCTATTGGCAAATGTTTAGCCCCACCACGTCCAGAGTTGATGAATTTTTATTCTCTTTTTTTTGGTCATCATAATTACAAGGCTACTGCATCTCTATAATCTATCATTGACAACTTGAAACAAAAAAAAATCCTCCATACAACCTTTAAGTACACTCGATTAAAAATACAATTAAGTGTTTTCGCCTCTTTTATACCACTCTGTTTTCATTATTTTCAACTCAAAACACGTAACGTAACCTCTTTTACTTCTAACTCGCCAAAAATGCAGCGGACCTGAGTGTTTACACCGAACAGTAACAGCTCCCATGTCTCCCTTTTTTCTTTATGATGTAACACAAGCGGCCATGAATCACACTACACAGACCCCCGCAGTCTAAATATTGTTGTTTTCAAACGTTCTCGGCTCTCGGACGAGGTCGTAAAAAAAGTGGGTGGTCAGATTCCCCCTCCGCCGGGGTCGCTCGCCGGGGTCTGTTTACGCCAGCGCGGGGCTCAAAGGCACAGGGGCAGCCTCGTAAACGCCGAGATGTGACGTGTTATGTTGACCCGCGTTCTTGAGATGTGAATAGGCCGGCTTTGGTGTGTACTACAACTCCTAGACTCCCCGACGACTGGACGCTTTTGAAGTACTGATGAAGTAGTAGTAGTAGTAGTAGTAGTAGTAGTAGTAGAAATTTCATACTTGTTGTATTTGGAAGGGCACCTAATGTAAAAAATAAAAAGTGTAATCAAAACCAGAGGTGGGGACTTGCAAGTTGTGATTTGGACTCGAGTCAGACTTGAGTCACTATTTGTATAGGACTTGAGACTTGACTTGATAAAATGGACTAAGACTTGGGACTCGACTTGGACTTGAAGGTCAGTGACTTGGGACTTGACTCGGACTTGAGGTCTGTGACTTGAGAAGACTTGAAAAGCACTTTTAAATCTGAATTCTTTCTATTCTGACTAGGGATGGGCATTCGATTAAATTTTCTTAATCGATCGTCGGAAGAATTAACGATCGATTATCGATTAATCATTAACGTGTTTATATTAAAATGATCATCATTATTATTACTATCTGCACTACTAACCTGCATACATAAATTCAACTTTACGACATATAAACCGTAACGACTCTAGAGCCACATCAGCCCGTTTGACATTAAAATTTGTTTAACGCAGTTTTGTGCAACTCTCACAAAAACGAAACTTAAAACCACATCGCTAATTTGCAGAAACTAAGCGAAGATAAAACTACAGCTCTTGTGTCGCTGATGCGGTTCAACTTCTGTTGGATTAAAAGACATGACTCAGGTGAATACAGGTTAGTGTGACCAGATTTGCGTTTGTCAAAACCAGGACACCGTACGGGGGGAGGGGGGGGGACTCGTCATCGACATTGCGCGACTCTCACCTGGTAAAGCTTTTTTCCCACTGGACACAGAAACATATGTGCTGCTTTATACACTGTGCACATGGACTCACACTTGTCCCGAACGCAACAGAAAGCGTGGAATTTCTTGTACAAATCATCGTTAAATACACATTTGCGTTGCAGACTGACCGACTGTTTGTGTCTCGCTCCTTTTGAGTGCAAAGAGACACATGTACAGACCCCTGTTTGGTCACACTACACACAGCAACCTACATTCGGTTTGTCGATTAAAATGAACGTAATCGATGAAATTCTTAATGATCAATTATCGATTAATCGATTAATCATGCCCATCCCTAATTCTGACTGTGAAATGTCTTGTCAGGACATTAAAAAAGGAAAAAAAAAAAAACGCATTTCTACAATTCTTACATACTCTATAAATACTCTTATATAAATATTATTAAATATACATATCACAAAATCTTCCAGACCTTCGCGAATACCCAGTAATAGCGTCATGTAAGCGAGACCGCAGTGACGAAATCCGCACTGGACACCTGAATTTGGACGGAGAAGAACGAGAAAGACCCTTGAACCAGAGCCCGCTGAAGCTCAGAGCCCGCGGCTGGTTCTGCCCTGCCAGAACCGGAGCCCGCGGCCGAGCCCACGATCGGGCCGAGCTCGTGGCCTGCGGAGGCTCCGACACGTTGCATCTCACGTGGTCAGAAAAAAGTGAAAAAAGTGTAAAGAAAAGACGTCAAACTTAAAGAAATGCTCGCGGTGGACGCTTTCAAAATAAAAGCCAATAAGCAACAGACGTTTACAATAAAAAAAATAAATAAATAAATAAATAAAAACTGCGTTAATGGCGTTAAAATAATTATTGGCGATAATGAATTAATTAGTTAACGCAAAATTAATGCGTTAACGGGCCCGGCCCTAATAAATATACTATGATTTTTCCATCCATCCATTTTCTTCCGCTTATCCGGGGCCGGGTCGCGGGGGCAGCAGTCTAAGCAGAGAGATGATTTTTTTAAACTACAATTTATCTTAAAATTCATATAAATTGCAAAAATCTAAGCTTTATTTGGTACTTTTTTGGTTTAAAGACTCGAAATGACTTGAAGCTCAAAGCAAACGACTTGGATTTCACTTGGACTTAAGGGCCAATGACTCGAGACTCGACTTGGACTTTCCTGTATTTGACTCGGGACTTGACTTGGACTTGAGGTCAAAGACGTGGGACTTACTTGAGACTTGCAAAATGATGACTCTGATCAAAAACTGCCAAACCACCAGGTCATTTGTTTTCAGTGACAAGACTGACTAATGCTCCCGAATGGAAAAACTGTCACATTTACAAGTCTCTGTTTGACACTTGAAGCACTTTATATCAAAACAACGCTCACACACAGAAACATTAATACTTATAACATGACACAAGTGAAGTGTGTTGCTCATGGACACAACAACAGCACACACACACGGGAGCTGGAACGGAACCGCCAACTTATGAATGTTACACCAGCTGATCTGCTGCACCAAAACGAAAGAGAATCGAGACGTCAGACATGGATGTTTTAGTTCAGAATTTGCAACACTAATTATTCTTCTCGCTGTGTTTGACTTTAATTTGTCATAGTTTTTAAAAATCGCGACATGAACTAAACACTAAGAACAAAAACACTGCTAATCTGAAGGTTCTGAACTTTTAAAGCTTAGAAAATGTGCACATTTCTCGTACTAAAGTATTAAAGTGTCAGCCTGATTCATCCGTAGAGCTGGTGTCGTTAAGAAGTTGCAGATACGATACAAACCTCGACACAGTGAGCTTTCGATTCAATACGATATATTTCAGATCGATTCGATATGATTCAATAAAAAATATTGGCTAAACATGGCTATGATATTAAAAGTCTTTGTTAAACCACTTCTTGTGCAAAGTTCATATGAAACACAAACATTTTAATCATTAAAACAATGAAAATGTCAAATGTGTCACATAAACGAGTTTCCTTCCACTAAACAAGCAACAAAAGTGTAGCTCTGTAACAAAATAATTAGTCAAATATATAATATAAAATACTCTTAGTGTTATATTGATACAGCAGCCCACGATATTGATACTGTATCATCACATTAAACTATACGATATTTTGATATTTTTGCACACCCTTATTCATCAGCCGGTTTCACTTCGTGGAAACTGTCTGACCTCACAGCATTAGGATTCGTTCACGCGACGGTAGGCAGGTATTTTTTCTATTTAATCAATCGCTGCTGTTTGGTCGTGACGTATGTAATGCGACGGAACACTCAGTGATGTCCAAGGAATTTCCGGCACAACAGCAAACAAAGCAGAGAGTGAACATGTCTGTCAAAGATCAGTGTCGTTTCTGCGAGGTGAAGTTGCGAATTAAAGGTGCAATAAAAAAAGGTTTGTATTTGTCAAAGGAAGTCCAAAGGAGGATGTCATTTGCAGTCAGGGTTGGTTCAGTTCTTCGCTGATTGGCCGATCCACGGTCTACAACTTCCAGGGTTCTTGCAAACCATCTAGTGTCTGATTCCTGAATTAGTCGCTGGAGAGAAATTAAATTGAGCGGAGACACTTGGTGGCGCCAACCTGGCTTTCACAAAACTGCTCTAAGATACATATTTGCAGCCTAAATTTATTTTCAATTTGAAAGTTTTGAGTAAATTATCAATAACAAAGTGTTTTTTTGAGAGAGAAATGCTAAATAAATGCGACGTGTAACTAAAAAAATAATCGTTTGAATAATAGTGATTTCAATATTGACCAGAATAATCGTGAGAATGATTTTTTTTTTTTTTTTCCATAATCAAGTAACTGTAGTGCATTGTGTTCTGCGATTGTCCTTGTCTATTCTATGTTTGTGTGTTATGTATGTTTGTCAGCTCTAAAGTTTATAAAGTGCGTTAGAAAGAAAGTTGGTATAGTAAAGTAAAGTAAAATAAAGATGGGGCTATTACACTTCCTTGGGGTATCATGTATATTTTTATGGATAATTTTCGTGTGGGAGCAGAGCAGCAGACGGGGCGGGGCAAAGGTGTCTGGTGTCCGGGGCCACGGGGTTTTAGGGGCCCAGAATTTGACCCTCTTTCTTTTCATTTTTATTAGAGGGGGGCCCACGTTAAGCTTCTTGCCCTGGACCCCCAAATTTCTGCTGACGGGCCTGTGGGCGGAGCTTTGTACAGAATCTTAGAGCAAACCGTAAGGAAGGTTTGAATAGGGCCGGGGTGAGATCTCTAGATTGCTCAAACCTGCGTGGATGTCGATAAAGAGAATTTCATAAAGAGAATTTCGGATAACGCCGCTTCTTTACGTTTAAAATGAATAAAAGTACCATTCAGCTCCGTACTTCAACTTGCCCTTTGAATTCCATTGTCCGTCTGCTATTCCCAAAATCCAAAGAGGAAAATCTGACTCCGTTTTGAACATTTCCAACGGAGAGATGCAAATGTAAGATCAACAGCGGCTTCCTTCACAAACACTGAATCCTTTGGTGTTTCGCTGCGGTCTCAGGTGATGACGTGGCGTTTCGAAGGCTTTTTATTTGTTCAACACTTCGGTTTGGAGTTATGTTTTATTCAGATTTAAAAGGTAGATTTTCCGATGGAAGCGAGAGACTTGGGTACAAAGAGAGTAGTTTGAAAAGTACTGGCAAAGACCGGCTGTTTCCAGGAACCAGAGGATGGAGAATAATTTGAGAGCTGGACTTGACCGAGTGTTTTCTAATTATTTGTGTAATTTTGCGTTGCGTTGGTGCCATTAGGCGTGTAAAGATGTTTAAATACCGAGCTCTGGTTACTCCTGATCAAATGTTAAAGGTTCAGTGTGTAACTTTTCTTCAGGAGGGTCTGTCAGCTGCTTGTCGCCATGGAGATGTTATTGCTTTTACGTATAATGTCCCATAGTATGTCATTAAACGTATCTAAAACACATGTCATTCCATACATATTCCTGGTGAAGCAAAAACATCTCTGAGCCTCGTCATTTTGCTCTTAAAATCTTTGTATTAATCGTCTCGACATGATCTTGGGGTTTTTATTTTGCTCTTTTGTTCATAAATCGAGATATGAACGTTAATAACAGACGAATCAGGTGCCTTCTTTTGCCGAGGTTTGACCGACAACGTTGCCAAACAAGTGGCGCGGGAAAGAGGTGTGACTTTTAACAGCCTCGCCCCGGATTGGCTATTTTGGTTGCTATGATACTCGTTGTGCCGCATTCTATTGCGATCGGGACTCTGGGAAAACTGACCTCCACCTCGAGAAAGTGCAATCAAATCAGGGTTCTGAAACACAAACTCGGGCTAGTTCAGTGCAGAGCGAGTCGATTCGATTTAAGCAAAAATGTCAGCAAAGGGATGGGCATGATTAGTCGACTAATCGATAACTGATCATTAAGAATTTCGTCAAACACGTTCATTTTTAATCGACAAACCAAATGTAGGTCGCTGTGCGTAGCGTAGTGTGAGGAGAAGAGTCTGCGTCTGACACAAACACTGGAGTTGTGCGTCACAGTTTGGGCTCTGGCTCCTTGGAGACTCTGTTCCTCTCAGTGAGTGTGTTTACAGCACATCAGTGTCCCGGGGATGATCGGGTTTTTTGAGTGTCCCGGTTTCGTCATGGTGCATGTAGACGTAGTGTCCCGGTTACCGCAACATAAAGTCGAGTCATATATGTCCAAAATGCAAACACAAAGCCAAAATAAAGTGACCAACATAAATAAAGTGAAATGATGTTAAATAAAAAGCTGCACTAAACCTGCACACGTCTGATCTCTGAAAACATGAACCATGTTCAACACGACACACACACAGAACAGACTCACCATCAGCAGAACACCCCTCTGTCATAGAAAGAACACTCATATTCCACTGAGTCGTGTCCTTTAGTCCGACAGAAACTGAACCGCATCAGCGCACAAGGAAAGAGCTGGGTTTTTTTCCCAGCACTTACAGTTTATGGAAGTGAGTCATGTGGTTTTAAGTTTAATTTCAGTAAAACGTAACCAAAGTGCACAAAGCTGGATTAAACACATTATTACTCGATGTATATTTGAGTCCTCTTCGTAGGAAGTAAAAAAACAAACTTAAATTATCCACCCACATTCACCAAGACAGGGATTAAACGCCCGGCGAATTACGCCACGATCTGCCGGTGGATCGTGGACGTCTGGGCTAAAGGTTCAGTCTCAAGTGTCGTCCGTTTGTTTCGCTTAATTTGCCTTATAATCCTGTGCGTCTTATCCAATCCAATCCACTTTATTTCTATAGCACATTTCACAAACAAACAGTTTCTAAAGTCCTGCACAAACACATAATAATAGCAACAACAACAATAAAATGATAAAATAAACTACTAAAATAATCATACTAGTCTTAAAATAATAAAACCAGTAAAATAAAATAAGAACAAAATCATAAAATAGAAACACTTATGTATGAAAATAGACGAGAGAATAAAAATTTTTTTGATATTGCGCCTTATAGTTTGAAAAATACGGTAATAATAAAGGGTTAAAGAGAAACAAAACACAACTCCGGGTCTGTTTTTGAGGCGGTAACAACACGATGAAGTGTCTTGAAGCTCAAAAGAGTCAATTGTGCGTCGTGTGGCACCTCAAAGAACTGTCAAACATAAAGTCGATCAAACGGAGGTCATTTTGATGCTCAATTTCACCGCATAAAAATCCGAGTCTGCCAAAGGGGGGGGAGGAAAAATGCACTTTAATTAACCCGTATCAGCTCTGTCACTGCACATTAGCTGCTAGGATACGTTATTTGACATCCTGCCATGCGTTTTACGACTCAAATCAAAAGTTCATTTATCGTGCGGTTGGTTTGGGAGCATTTTCCAAAACCTCGCGTCAGATGCTTTTCGTGCCTGTGGCTTAAACCCGTCCGTTATTCTCCACTTCTCCTTCGTTATGTTTTATCACAACTCCACTTTCAATCAATTAAGTTTCAGTGCCTGGAGCGAAGGCCAATGGAAAAGAGGCTGCGTTTCAAATCCGCTTTAGAAAAATAAGGTTGCGAGAGTTCATTTATTTTTCACTGGTGCTAACATTGTGGATACGAAACCGCGCCAACTGTTGCACAATCTGTCGCCATAATAGTAAACTGCATAAACAATGATGGAGCGGCGTTAGAGGCTTCGTTACGGCGCAGATGTTTTGTAAAATGAAAGAGAATGTGGTTTGAAACTGAGCTACTAAGCTGCTGATATTTAAAGGTGCACTGCGTAACTTTTCTGGCGGGGGGGGGTCTGTGTGTACACTGTGATTTTAATGTTTTTCTTATTCTGTAAAGCACTTTGAATGACTTTGTGTACGAGTTGTGCCGTACAAATAATAAACTTGGTTTGCCTGTAAAGAAGTGGACTAAGGGAGTGTGACGTTACCCACAAATGAAGCTCATCGAGGCCAGCACTTGAAAACGCAGCTTCTGTCGGACTAAAGGACACGACTCAGTGGAATGTAATTGTGGCCACAGCGGTTTGTCAAAGCCTGATCCCGTCAGATCTCAGAAGCTAAGCAGGGCCGGACCTGGGTAGTACTTGGGTGGGAGACTGCTGGGAATTTCAGGAGCCACAGGGGGGCGCCAGTGGCAAAAACTGCTGTTGTGTCCTTAGGCAAGACACTTGGTCACAAATGGTCACATTTTTCTATAGCGCTTTTCCAGCTTCAAGGCTCTCAAAGCACTTTACAACAACACACACACACATTCACACACCAGTGCACGCAGACACTGTGGGCAAGGTGGGTTAAGTGTCTTGCCCAAGGACACAACGGCAGCATTCCTCTGTGGGAGCTGGAATCACACCAGCCAAACTGTGTGTCAGTGGATCTGGCCGCTCAACCTGTGATGTTTTATGTCGAGAGCTTCACCCACATTGCCCAGTATGAAGGCGGTGGTCGGAGGGATTAATGGCACTGATTGACATGGCAGCCGTGCTTCCATCAGTGTGCCCCAGGGCAGCTGTGGCTACAGTAGTGGCTTACCGTCACCAGGTGTGGAAAGAATAATGCCCTGTGAAGCGTCTTTGTGACATATGTCTGTGAAAAAGCTCTATTGAAATAAAGACTTACTTACATCTTCAAAGCTCAAAATGCTCTGTAGTTTTCAAGGGAACAGCTTCTTTTACCTTTATGTTCAGTGGAGATCGGCAATTCTTGAGCTCATTCAGATGATTCGAGTCCATGTGTATGGAGTTAAAAAAAAAAAAAAACTAATAATATGGCATGGTGGCTGAGGGGCTAGCACTTATGCCTCACAGCAAGAAGGTTCTGGGTTCGATCCCCGGGCCTTTCTGTGTGGAGTTTGCATGTTTCTCCCCGTGTCTGGATGGGTTTCCTCCGGTTTCAACCATCAACACAAAACGTGCTCCAGGTCTCCAAGAAGAACAGTTGATAGTCAAGGTCAGTTAAATACAATCAGTTCAATCATTGTGTCCATAGGCAAGACACTTCATCCACATTGTCTAGTATGAAAGTGGTGTGTGCGTGAGTGACGGTGGTGGTCGGAGGGACCGATGGCACCAGTTGGCACGGCAGCCGCACTTCTGTCAGTTTGCCCCAGGGCAGTTTACCATCACCAGGTGTAGAGCGAATGAATAATGCTGAATAATGCTGAATAATGCTCCGTAAAGCGTCTTTGGGAACAAAAAATGTCTGTGAAAAGTGCTATATAAAAAAAACTTACTTACTAATAACAACAAATGTGGAGCACTTCCTGTACATGACATCACAAAGTGGAACTGAGAGTTTCTTTCTTTCTGTTTGAGAGAAAAACTCAGCGTAAATCTGCTGTTTTTTTTTGTGTGTTAAACATGTGTAAAAGAAACAAAACACAACTCCAGGTCTGTTTGTGATGAGGAAACTACATTAAAACACAAATAAGTATGTATATATAATAAATAATATGGGCTATTTAAAGGCTCTGTACTTGATTTATTTTTTTTATTTTTTTTTAGGACAGTGAAAAACTTAACTAGTTCATTTAAACAGTTTGCAGTTGTCCAAAGTTATTCCTCACTTCCTCACCTTTTGCATTCAGAGCATCATAATTATCCACAGCGATGAGTGTTTTTCAAGCGCGTTTTGCAACTTTCAGAGGCCAGAGCGGAGTTTTGTCGTTATAACAACAACTAGCATCCTCACAATGCACTTCCTGATTCTTGGAGGGGCAAAAATGCTTCGTAATTAGACTAAATTAAAAGGGAACGGTCACTATGAAGAAACCCAGACCACAACAAATCTTCAGTCGCGAAGTGTGGACGAAATCAGACTACTTTTTTTTTCCTCCACGGTGACAGCAGTTGGCTTTCCCTCCGCCCGAAAAAAGTGACGTAGTGCGGCTTTTATCACAAAACATGTCGTCGTAAAAGAAAATGAGAAATAAAAGAAAGTAAAGCTGATGCCCAGAGTGGAACATAAAACGAGGGGAGCAGATGTAAACGACACGAGCCGACGACCGTAATAAAACTCAAGTCGTCCGTGGATAATGTGGAGAAATATTCAGGCAGGAGCAGACAGGAGCAGACAGGAGCAGACAGAGCAGCAGAACAGGAGCAGCAGACAGGAGCAGACAGGAGCAGACAGGAGCAGACAGGAGCAGCAGAGACAGGAGCAGACAGGAGCAGACAGGAGCAGACAGGAGCAGACAGGAGCAGACAGGAGCAGGCAGGAGCAGACAGGAGCAGACAGGAGCAGACAGGAGCAAAAGCAGGAGAAGAGGAGGAGAGTTCAAGTGAGAAATACAGTAAATTTTAGTTTCACAAGTGTTTTAAGATCTGAGTTGTTCCGAAATCTCTCTCTCCTTCTTTCCTCCTCTTTTCCTCTCTTTCTCTTCCACAGCTGTAAGTCTCTCTCCCTTCTTCTTGCTCTCTTTTCCTTCCTCTCCCTCTCCTTTGTTCTCTCTCTCTCTCTCTCTCACAGCTGCAGGTCTTTCTTTCCCTACCTCTCTTTTCTTCTCACTCCCTCCTTCCTTCTTTCTCTCTCTCCTCCTCCTCCCTCTTTCTCCCCACTCTCCTCTCTCCGTCTTTTTCTTTCTCTCTCTCCCCCTCTCTCCCAGCTACAGGTCTCTCAATCTCCTCCTCCTCTCTCTCTCCTTCCTCGCTTTCTCCTCCTCCTCTCCTCCCTCTCTCCCAGCTGCAGGTCTCTCTCTCCTTTCTCTCTCCTTCTCTCTCTCTCTTTCTCCTCCCCCTTTCCCAGCTGCAGGTCTTTCTTCTCCTTCCTCTCTCCCAGCTGCAGGTCTCTCCTCCCTCTCTCCTCTTCTCGCTTTGTGCAGCTGCAGGTCTCCCTCTCTCCTCTCTCCTCCCTCTCTCTCTTCTCTTCTCCCTCTCTCCTCTTCCTCTCTCTCTCTCTCTCTCCTCCCCTCTCCTCTCCCTCTCTCTCTCCTCTCTTCCCTCTCTCCTCTCTTCCCTCTCTCCTCCCTCTCTCCTCTCTCCTCTCCTCCCTCTTTCCTCTCCCTCTCTCCTCTCTCTCTCCTTTTCTCCCTCTCTCCTTTCCTCCCTCTCTCCTCCCTCTCTCCACCCTCTCTCTCCTCTCATCCCTCCTTCTCTCCTCCCTCTTTCCTCTCTTCCTCTCCTCCCTGTCTCCTCTCCTCCCTCTTTCTCCCAGCTGCAGGTCTCTCCTCCCTCTTCCTCTTCTCTTTCCCTCCTCCTCTCCTCCCTCTCCTCCCTCTCTCTCTCCATCGGTGCAGCTGCAGGTCTCCCTCTCTCCTCTCCTCCTCCCTCTCCTCTGTTCTCTTCTCCCTCTCTCCTCTCCTCTCTCTCTCTCTCCTCTCCCTCCCTCTCTCCTCTCCCTCTCTCCTCCCTCTCTCTCTTCCCTCTCTCCTCTCTTCCCTCTCTCCTCCCTCTCTCCTCTCTCCTCTCCTCCCTCTTTCCTCTCCCTCTCTCCTCTCTCTCTCCTTTTCTCCCTCTCTCCTTTCCTCCCTCTCTCCTCCCTCTCTCCACCCTCTCTCTCCTCTCATCCCTCCTTCTCTCCTCCCTCTTTCCTCTCTTCCTCTCCTCCCTGTCTCCTCTCCTCCCTCTTTCTCCCAGCTGCAGGTCTCTCCTCCCTCTTCCTCTTCTCTTTCCCTCCTCCTCTCCTCCCTCTCTCCTCTCTCTCTCCGTCGGTGCAGCTGCAGGTCTCTCTCTCTGTTTCCTCCCTCTCTTCCTCTCCTCCCTCCCTCCGTCTCTTTCTGCAGCTGCAGGTCTGTATTGTTGCGGTTCAGATCAAAGTCTTTCTTTCGTGTTTTTTGGACGGACTTGTGAGGGACCAGGACCAGAGCTGTTACTGTAGTTTTTCCTCCACACTCACATCAGGTCACACGGAGACCCGGCCCTGCCCACGGGTCCCGCTCAGGTCTGCTGCTCTCAAATATTTACAACTCATGTTCTCTGAAAAACTCTTAACTCTGCTCTATTGTTACGAGAAAAGTTTCAGCAGGAACTTTGAATTTATTTTATTCTAAACCGTGAGGTGAAAACGCATCAATGAAACGACCGTGAACTTTTCCGGTAGATTTTTTACCGACTCCTTGTCTCTGTGAAGATGTTGTTGCTTTTCCTGGAATGTTCCACAGTATCGCTTTAGTCGAAATACAAAAAAGCCTCAAGCCACACACAGAGTTATGGTTTTATTAGTTCGGTCGCCTACTAGATAATCACAACTGAAAGAAGTTTTATTTTTTTGCTTGTACAATTAGGCCTGTAACGATAATCAATAAATCAGTTGTGGGAAATATTATGTGTTGGTCAGGCTAATTCACCCAATATTATGGACTTTGGAATGACAACAGGGTGGAAAACACGTATGACTATCTATAGGTCTATATAACATGTTTTTTCTGTACTTTGAGTGCCATAAAGAACATGTTTTTCTGTACTTTGAGACGCCACGAAGCAGAAAAACTGACATATGTGGACCCCGTGGCATGTTCCCACCCATGATAAGGTGCACTGGGTCAGCAGTATTGTTCATTTTCTTGCTGTATACAGTGATCCCTCGCTATATCGCGCTTCACCTATCGCGGCCTCGCTGCTTCGCGGAATTTTTTACAGTGCTTTATTTTTTACAGTGAATCCTGATTGGCTTAGGGGCGTTACTGTTGTCTAGAAGTGAAAAAGGTTTATATTGGTTTTTCATTACACCCATGCCAACAGTTTTCCTTTCTGTACATTCTGCCAAATTTACGTTCGCAATTTTTCTCCGTGACAAAACCCACAATGTCAAAGAAACGTTCTGTGCCGACAAAGAGGCCTCCAGACGCGCCAAAGAGGCCGCGGAAGATGCTAACTGAGTGACAATGTTTCCTACCTTGTATTCATTACTATATAAAAATATTGTTTTACAACACCGTTCTTTAAACTATTATAGTTATTTGTAAGAAAACGTTAATATTTCTATTTCTTTAACACATGTTGGGCCTGAAAAGAGGTTTTATTTTTTGTTTCATTCTGCAGTTCAGTATTGCATTGTAAAATCACAGTAAAAAATAAAGCTGACTACTTCGCGGATTTCACCTATTGCGGGTTATTTTTGGAACGTATCCCCCGCGATAAACGAGGGTTCACTGTATGCTAAATCAACAAGTTAATGTTTTGTCAAGATGTAGTATAAAGCTACCCCTGATTTTGAGTTGGTCAGAGGCGTCGTCCGGGGTGGCAGTTGTACTTGGTAATCAACTTGAATCTCTCTCAATGGAAATGCTGAAATAAAGTGGCCTGTTCTCTCGGATTCTCCATCTCCTGTGCTTCTTTTTAGGACACGCATTGAACCTTCCGAAAAAACCCACACAGTTAATCGTACGATAACTTTTAACGAGCTCGATAACTTTTCCAGCCGCGATAAATTCTAGTTGCATGTTTGTTTGTTTTCCTCGCTCTCTCTCGCTCTCAAAGTGACTGAATGCTAGAAGTTTCTATCGCTCTGACTCTTCTCTTTTAACAAGCGTAATGTGTTTATCATCAGTGGATGCACGTGTCGTCTGCGCGCTTTCTGCAAATGCAAATTCTGCAAACGCTGTCTGTGCGGTGCGCTGGCAACACAAGATATCAGAGCGACAAAACTGTTCATCTCCGTTCATCGCCAAAACAAGACACGATGCCGAATCAGCACCGGTGAGTGTCTCAACAGCCGCGTGCGTCAAATGCAGCGAGCGAAACGCAAATGACGAGAAGAAATGTCCCAAACCTGAACAGCCGATATAAACCCAAACCCGAGTGACAGAACTATCCTAGCGCCCGGGAAAACCCGAAATCCCGAAACCAAACCGACACGACACCAGACAGAACAGAGGCTCCCTCATAGAGAAACAGGATCCTGTGTCGCGGGCAGTGTTGGGAATGTCAATGTCAATGTCAATGTCAACTTTATTTGTATAGCACATTTACAACAACACAAGCTGCCCAAAGTGCTTCACATGCACAATAAAGATAGTAAAATACAGCACAATAAATATGAAAAATATATCTATATAATAATAAAACAAACAAACAAAACAAAAAAAAATTAAACATAGCTTATAAAACATTTAATTAGAGTTAAAAGCCGCAGCAAAGAAATGTGTCTTAAGATCAGATTTAAAAATCTCCAGTGATGGAGCAGCTCGAACGTGGAGAGGCAGATTGTTCCATAACTTGGGGGCAGCCACAGCAAAGGCCCTGTCACCCCGAGTTTTCAAACATGACTTTGGGACATTTAATAACAAACCGCTTTCTGACCTGAGGGGTCTGATTGGAACATAGCGCGATAACAGCTCAGACAGATACTCAGGAGCCAGGCCATTCAGGGATTTAAAAACAAATATTAGAATTTTAAAATTAATCCTGAAAGGAACAGGAAGCCAGTGGAGAGAGGCCAGTACAGGTGTGATATGCTCTCTCTTTCTCGTCCCTGTTACTAAACGAGCTGCAGCATTCTGGACTTGTTGTAAGCGCTGTAAGGAGAGCTGGTCTAGTCCACAATACAGCGAATTACAGTAATCCAGACGAGACATTTATAACAAGTGAATAAGTCGTTCAAAGTCACTGGCTGGAAGGTAAGCCTTCACTTTACTCAGTATTCTGAGCTGGTAGAAGCTGGCCTTTACCACAGAGGTTATTTGTTTTGTCCATTTTGAACAAATTGTCAAAGAATACTCCAAGGTCTCTGACAGAGGAATTCACAAAAGGAGACAGTGCGCCAAGGTTGTGATGTAAACCAGTGGAGGATTTAGGATTAAAAACCACAATTTCTGTCTTCTTCTCATTAAA
Organism: Boleophthalmus pectinirostris; assembly: GCF_026225935.1. Lineage (NCBI taxonomy): Eukaryota > Metazoa > Chordata > Actinopteri > Gobiiformes > Gobiidae > Boleophthalmus > Boleophthalmus pectinirostris. The sequence continues at coordinate 1,374,000 of NW_026571133.1, forward strand.
AATTAAGAAGTTTTGGGCTAGCCATGATTTCACTTCCTCTAAACAATAGGACAAGCTACTAATGGAGCCAGGGGCAGGTGATAAGGGCAAATAGATTTGCAGGTCGTCAGCGTAAAAATGATAAGACACATGTGTTTTTCTAAGAACTGAGCCTAGAGGCAACAAATAAAGAGAAAATAATGCAGGACCTAGAATAGATCCTTGTGGAACACCGCAGGTAAGTGGAGCAGAGTTAGATTTATGGGGGCCAAGATGTACTGACAAACATCTGTCTGTGAGATAAGATTTAAACCAGTTAAGTGCTGTGCCTTTAAAACCTGCATATTGTTCCAAGCGGGAGAGTAAAAATACAGTGGTCAACAGTATCAAAAGCAGCAGACAAATCTAAAAGAACTAAAATCACAGAGCAACCAGAGTCAACAGTTAAAAGAAGATCATTAAAAACGCGCAGAAGTGCTGTTTCTGTGCTATGAAGTGATTTAAAGCCAGACTGAAACTTTTCAAAAATTCTATTTGAGTCCAAATGTGACTGCATTTGATAATAGACTATTTTCTCAAGAATCTTTGCTAAAAATGGCAGTTTTTGAAACTGGCCTAAAATTTGCCAGAATTTTAGGATCCAGGGTGGGTTTCTTTAGATGAGGTTGGACTACAGCCTGTTTGAACGCTCCTGGAACACATCCAGACAAAAGGGAGGCATTTATGATATTTTGAATAAAGGGGCCAACAGCATGAAAAACACTTTTTAGAAAATGGGCAGGAATAGCATCCAGTGGATAGTTAGAGGGTCTTAAACGCTGAACAATATTTGAGAGTTCGTTTAGCGATACAGGCAGAAACTCATTAAAAGTGGCACAACATTCAAAAGTGTTCAAAGAATCATTAGGACTACACACTGGTATAGAGGCCCTGATTTGGGATATTTTTCCGACAAAGAACAATAAAAAGTCATTGCACAGTGAAACTGATGGCACAAGACTAGGTGAAGACTCTGGGTTAACTAGACGATTTAATACATTAAAAAGAACCTGCGGTCTCTGGGTGTTATTTGAAATAAAATCCCGAAACCAAACCGACACGACACCAGACAGAACAGAGGCTCCCTCATAGAGAAACAGGATCCTGTGTCGCGGGCAGTGTTGGGAAGTTTACTTTTAAAATGTAATCCCCTACAGATTACAGATTACAGATTACACACACACCAAGATGTAGTTTGTAACGTAATCCATTAAATTATTTAAAGTGAGTAATGTAATCTGAATACTTTGGGTTACTTGATTTACTGTAGAGAAACAAAGACGAGGAAATCTTCACGTAAGAAGTTTTGTCTGATAAAAGAAAATAAAAAGCCCAGACTTTACTGAACCAAATTAAAAAAATATTATTGATAGAAGACGAGGAGACACGTCCACACAACATGGTTTAGTCCTGTTAAATCCTGTTTGAGACATAGTTTAGACCTGGTTTTAGTCCTGGTTTAGTCCTGGTTTAGTCCTGGTTTAGATCTGGTTTTAGACCTGTTTAGACCTTGTTTAGACCTAGTTTGGACCTGATTTGGACCTGGTTTAGTCCTAGTTTAGACTTAGTTTAGACCTGGTTTTAGACCTGGTTTAGACCTAGTTTTAGACCTGGTTTAGACCTGGTTTAGACCTGGTTTTAGACCTGGTTTAGTCCTAGTTTAGACTTAGTTTAGACCTGGTTTTAGACCTGGTTTAGACCTGGTTTTAGTCCTGGTTTAGTCCTAGTTTAGACCTGGTTTAGACCTGGTTTAGACCTGGTTTAGACCTGGTTTAGACCTAGTTTAGACCTAGACCTGGTTTAGACCTAGTTTAGACCTGGTTTTAGACCTGGTTTAGACCTGGTTTAGACCTGGTTTAGTCCTGGTTTAGTCCTAGTTTAGACCTGGTTTAGACCTGGTTTTAGACCTGGTTTAGACCTGGTTTAGACCTGGTTTAGACCTAGACCTAGTTTTAGACCTGGTTTTAGACCTGGTTTAGACCTGGTTTAGACCTGGTTTTAGTCCTGGTTTAGACCTAGTTTAGAGTTTAGACCTGGTTTAGACCTGGTTTAGACCTGGTTTAGACCTAGTTTAGACCTAGTTTAGACCTAGTTTAGACCTGGTTTAGACCTAGTTTTAGACCTGGTTTTAGACCTGGTTTTAGACCTGGTTTTAGACCTGGTTTGGACCTGGTTTGGACCTGGTTTGAGTGTCCGGCAATGAGTGGAATTACTGGAAAAAAAAAAAAAAAAAAAAAAAAAAGGGAATAGCCCAAAATGTGAAAACAGGAAAATCCCTCTGTGTAATCCATTTATTTCAACAAAGTAACTGTAATCCAATTACCACTCACTGAAACAGTAACTGTAACTGAATACAGTTACTCATAATTTGTACTCTGATTACATAACTCCGGTACATGTAATCTGTTACTCCCCAACACTGGTCGCGGTTTAATACAAACACTTCAAGACCAAAATGTCGAGTCTCACAGCAGCAGCCACAGAGACGAGACACAATATTCCAATGTAAATCAATCACTCAAATCACTTTTAAGGACAATTTTGTTACAGAGACTTAATAATCCATTTTATTTATTGCTTTGGTTGTATTTGGTTCAACAGTAGTTTATTCAAGTGTATTTTTCCTGTGTTAAATGTTGTTTAGAAAGTAAGTTTTATTGATCATTGAGAGGATGTATTTGCATTTTTATTCCATGGTCATTATATTAGTTGAAATTGGTCTGAAAATGTCAATATTATCATTTATCGCAATAAATTCTTGGTCAATTAATCGTCCAGCAAAATTTGTTATCGTTACAGGCCTACGTACAATTACATTTTCATTTAGATCCATTACAAACGATGAGTATTATTATTGTTTAAAAGTGAAACAAAACTCATTTAATGTCATATTGAGAGAAAATCTAATTACTCTGAGGCCTCGGAACGTGACCGGCACTGAGGGACATTGGTTGGGGGCCCCTCCAGGTTTGGGGGGTCTACTTTTCTCCAGTCAAATGAAGCTCATCGCGGCTCGCAGTTATGGGGCCGAATTTGGAGCCAAGTTCGTATCAGGATTATTATTAACGGACAAAAGGGCAAAATAAAAACAGCAGGGTCGAATCCCAAGGCTCACTGCAGTTACAGGGAGAACGACGACAATATTCCGACGTAAAGTCAGTTGGAGAAGTCCGACTGCTGCCTTTTTTTCCTCAGATCAAGCGGAAATATATGGCCGGATGATTAATAAATAAGAGAGTCGAGTTATTTTAAGTCGAGTACCTGACTATGGAAGTTTCTGGGCAAAGCATTAACAGCGTCACAGAGACACGTTACATAAAGTTTAAGTAGAGGAAGCCAGTTGTCCAAACACGACCTCGCAAAGTTGAAATAAGGTTTTAGGATACGGCGGGAGAAGGAAGTAAGGACACGTAGCTGGAAGTGAGTAAGTGAGCCGGCCCCAGTGTAAACAGAACATTGTGTTAAACGTCTTTTGATTGGCCGTCATGTGCCTCGGAGCTGTGGGCCGTTGCTCTGGTGATGATGCACTATAGACAGACTTTAGAAAGTTATTATTTTTTATTTTATAGTGAAGTCTAGAGTTATACCTCAAAGCAATCCACTTTCTTGCCCAAAGATAAGATAAATAAGGATGGATAATAATGGATAATAATGGATAAGGATAATAGGCCTATAAAAATGCATAAAAAAAAAAAATTAATTAAATTAAATTCAAATTCAAACATATAAATAAAAATTTAAAAAATGAAAATAAAAAAATAACAATGAAAATTAAAAAAATAAAAAAAATGAAAAAAACAAAAACAAAACAATAAAAGCAAATAAATAATAATAATAATAATAATAATAATAATAAATAAATAAACAATACATTTTTTAATGAAAGAAGTTAAGATTAAAATAGGCCTATAAAAATTCATAAACCAAAATAAAATAAAATTCAAATAAAACAAAAAAAAAAAAAATAAAATAAATAAATAAATAAACAAATAATAATAATAATAAATCAATAAATAAAATGAAAATAACAATAGAATAAATTAATAAATAATGGAAAAAAGAAATAATTAATAATAAAAATAAATAAATTCATAAATAAGCAAATAATGAAAAAAAAAAAACATTAAAAAAAAAAAAACATAAAATAAAATAGAACAAAATAAAATTTACTTAAGTGTGAAAGCTGGCTAAGTTTGTTCTGTTTATTATTGCCATGAGTATGACTGGCAGACCATGCACCAATAACTCACACTCACCACATTCATGAACACACGAGGTGGGTGAAGTGACTTGCCCAAGGACATGACAACAGTAATCCTACTTTTCTCTGCACAAGCACAACTTTTGTCTTTTCTTTTTCCAGTGAAGTCTAGAGTTGTGTCTCCTCGCGGTCCTCGCGCCGGGCCGTTCCTCTGAAATCGGATCGTGTCACTCCGAGTCCTGACAGAGAAACGTGAGACGAGACCACAAAAGATAAACAGTGAGGCAGAGAGTCGAGGAGGAGACAAGTATCTGAGCCAGAAACACACCGCAGAACTTTGATTTACTTTATGATCTGAGCGTGTGTGTGCCTGTGTGTGTGTGTCGGAAGAGACAAAAGAAAATCAAAGCTGGTTCACTCACAGCTGTAGTGGGGAAGTTGTAGCAGGTACAAAAAAAAACAGCTCAAATGCTTGTGAATTCCTCTGAAATTTGCGGAGAATCTATTTGTTTTGAGTATCCTTAACCCAGCTGTGTGTAGATTGGTGTTTATCTAGGGAGACCAGATTTTCAAAATAAAAAAAAACAGGACATCCCTGGTTTGGGGTAGTCTGATTCATCAGCCGGTTTCACTTCGTGGAAACTGTCTGACCTCGCAGCATTAGGATTTGTTCACTCGACGGTAGGCGGGTACTTTTTTTTATTTAACTAGTCGCTGCTATTTGGTCGTGATGTATGTAATGCTCCAAATCCCGTAGGAAGAAGGACAATAACGTCTTTCCCCCTTGATAAAATTCACCAAACATTCTCTTTGTTCCATTCTCGATCTCGGGAATCATTGCCAACACAGAATGTTTGTCTTCGTCTACATCCATCTCGACGCTTTGTTTACTGTTGTGCTGTTCCACAAAAAGAACCAGACAGACACGACGAGTTTGACGTCATGGCTTCACAGCTCTTCACTGATTGGCCGGTGCACGATCTACAACTTCCAGGTTTCTTATCAACCGTCTAGTGCAGGGGTGTCAAACTCAAATTCGCAGAGGGCCAAAATGAAAAACTGGGACTAAGTCGTGGGCCAAACTAAATAGAAAAACTAAAGCTCTAAGGCTACGTTCAGACTGCAGGGCTTAACGCTCAATTCCGATTTTTTTGTGAAATCCGATGTTTTTTCGAGGTCGTTCACATTTCCAATTAAATGTGACTTGTATGTGACTCCAGTGTGAACATTAAACGGCCCAAAAGTGTCCCACATGTGACACTGGAGACACGACGACGTCAACCGCAGCGAGCGTCTCTGTGTTTACGGAAGTTGTCCAAACATGGACGCAGCATCGAGCACCTGGAGATTTTAAAGTTCCTCTCGTACCGGAGCCAGAACATGAACAACTTACTTGTTTTAAGGAGGAGATTGAGAAGGAGAAGGACGAGGTTTTTGGTCGTGGTGTTTTGTGGGACAGCGGCAGCGACGTCCGTTGAAAGGAACGTGTGGATGTGGAGACGGAGCCAAGAGTGGTGAGTGGTGATGTGCTTCACTTCAGTGACACGGAGTTCATTAACAATTTTCACCTACTTCAGCGCAGAATAGTGACGTTTGTGTCTTGTTGATAACGTGTAGGTGGATGAATGCACTTTGGCCGTTCAGACTGAAGTCACATGTCAAAAGATCAGATATGTATCAGTTTCAGGAGCACATATCCAAGTGTCCTGGGTCACATTTGAAAAAATTGGATCTGTGTCATTAAAGGATCAGATACAGGTCACGTAGAAGCCAAAAAATCAGATTTGGGTCACTTCAGGCTGCAGTCTGAACTCAGCCTAATATATCTGATATGATCTCACAGGCCAAATTTGGCCCTCGGACCTGAATTTGACATGTCTAGTCTAGTGTATTCCGAATCCTGACCGAGTCGCTGGAAAGAAATGAAATTGAGTGGAGGCACCAGCCTGACTAGTTAGTTTCCCCTCTTCAGGCAGATATAATGAAGTGTCCACCAGCGTCCGACCAGAACTGAAGAAGCAGCTTGGACGATCTGCGAAACAGATTTGACCAAATAAACTTTTGTCCAGCTGACAAATTGAATTTCTCCTTTTGCCATGGATTCTACCTGAACGACTGAGGGATTTTTCACACAACATGATGAAAAGACAATTAGAATTAGAATTTAATTATTTATTTGGAGGATAAGCCCCTTGAGATGTCATCATCTCGTTTTCGAGGAGGTCCAGTTCTCCCTGTTTACTGTCTGCGCTGCCATTTTTGCAGTGACGTAAATCCATCTGACTCTGCACCGAACTAGCCCGAGTTTGTGTATCAGAACCTCGATTCGTTTGACTGTTCCATTGCACTTTCTCGAGGTGGAGGTTGGTTTTCCCCGAACCCGAGCCCAACAGAATGCAGTATAAAGTCTAGTCCCTCTAGTTAACTTCACATGACCAAAGTCTGTTGATGAAATCAGCTGCGAAGTATCATTATCTCAATATTTTCTTGTATTTATTTTTGGCTCACTTTATTTATTCTGAATATTTTCGATACTTTCTTTTTATTGTACTGCTCATGTTTATGCTTTTACAACCGCTTCTCATTCCACAAATTCTTCTGTTCTCTGTCCTCTTCTGTAACACATTCGACGGTTTATTTATTTTCGATCGTCCATGCAAATCTATACCAAATACCCATGAGGCCGTTGGGTTAGTAGCACTTTCCCATGTTTTCTTATTTATTTTTACCCCAGTATCATCCTCCTCTTGGTTTGTCTTGTGAGAAAAGTCTTTATTTCGATGAGGGAGCTCCACACCACAGGAACACGGCCGTCCCAGCAGGGTTCAGAGGTCAGAGGTCAATGTGTGAGCCTAAAGGGAAACTGCACTGCACATGTATGAAGAACAAATCAAGCAGTTCTTATAGTTTTGCACATGACTCCCACAGAAATGAATCTCTGAATTTTTTAAAATCACAAATCCATCATTTTCATAGATTAAAGCCGAGATGTAATTTTTCTGTTGGAGGGAAAGACACAAAGACTTCTCTAGTTTGGTTTATGGACAAGCAGAAAATAAACAGCAAGGCCAGAAATTCAAGTTAATGCATCTGATATAAAAATGTATTCACCAGATACATATGTTTATGTCTAGTTTATGAAACTGTTTGAAATCACACATAAATACAATTAGAAACAAATTATCCAAAGTGATCGCAATTATATATAAATATAGATATACCCTAGATAAAAACAGTCTTTTTATTATATATAACTCGCTGGTAAAGCCCGACATAACCTACGGTATTGAGATTTGGGGCAATACATATAAGACGAATACAAAGTCAGTCTTTACCTGCAAAAAAAGGCAATAAGAGCATCACATTATCAACTTATAACAAACCAACCAATGTGTTATTTATAAACCTTCAAACGCTGAAATTTTATGATTTAGTCGACCTTTACACTCTTAAAATCATGTTCAAAGTAAACAACAATCTCCTGTCGAAATCGTTACAGAACATGTTCAAAATCCGAAAGAGCCGATATGAGCTCAGAGGCACGACCATGTTTATTAAAAAGAAAATCAGAACAAACATTATGAAATTTTGTAAATCTGTTAAAGGGGCGGAGCTCTGGAACAACTGTACAGAAAACCTAAAATTGTGCACCACTTTCTTTCACTTCATAAAGAAGTTTAAATGTTTAACTCTGGACAGATACATGAAATATGAGACTTAGTTTGTGCTGTAGAACTTTGTTGTTCTGTTACTGATTAGTTTGTTTCCTCTCGCTGTATTTTTGAAGATGAACTGGTGTCAAGATGAAGCTCTGACAAAGGAATAAAGGGTAAAGGCATAATAAGCTTAAGCTTCAGCCTGCACCTTTTCAGTCTGTATATGTTAAATATGACTGTTTATGAATTAATGTCAAAATATACCTGTGATCGAAATAAATAAAAAAAAGAAGAAAGTTTATCTTTTTTCTGTACCATTTTTGGTTCTAAAGTTCCATACGTTTTAAACAGACCATGTATGAAACATGGAACAAAAATTATTTCCCAAATTTCAAAGACCCAAAAATCATGTCAATAAATGGATGTATTTCATCATATCTTGTGTTATTTCCATCTTTGAACTGTTGATGAAGGTACATGAAAAAAAAAACAAAAAAAAAAGTATTTAAAATGATAAAAATTTGCTTGGAAGGACTGACATATTTTATAGAAATAGTTTCCTTTCATTTTGAAGTAATATTAAAGTATTTGGAAGAAAAAAGCAACAAATTATGTAAAATCATGCACCTTGCTGTAATGTGTATTTCATATTTTTTTGAAGAGTGTTGAAAATGGAGTTTGGTTTCTTCAATTATACTAAAAAGTTCATCCAATCATGATGCAGGACTTTGATTTTGGAAAAAAAGTTTTAAAAGTTATAACCCTAGTATACGCCCTTTTTCACTGGAATTTACCACAATATGGCATTAAACATACTTATTATTCAATTATAGATGTTTTTTTGTTTGTTTTTACAATAACACAATACCTTGAAAAAATATACATTCTACTGTAAGCGGGCCCACCTCTCCACAGATCGGGCTCAGTGCTCGTCTCCATGGAAATAAATAAGTTTAATTTCATAAAGCAACAACATCTCCGCGGTGGTGTACCCATAATGTTCCACAGTGCAGCTTTAAATGTTGAAAATCACACTCTGTTGTCTAAATAAAGTGTTTTTACTGTCGTTCTAGTATCGGTATCGGTATTTAGTATCGAGTTTGGTCCTTTAATGTCAGAATCGAGTTTGAAATGTTTAGTTTTTAGTATAATTTTGCACTCGCTGGTGGGTACGTCTCTCCTATAAACACAGGTGCGGAGTCCTCCCCGGTTCCACTACGGAGAAAGAGGGAGGGAGGACTGGGAGAAGGAGCGATAATCCGTGGAAAAACCCCCGATGCCATTCCGCCGTCGACAGGAAAAAAGATCCACGGCGGTGATAGATGAAGTCGGTGTCGGGGGCGATTTGTGTGCGGTGAACTTCAAACGCGGATTTACAAATTTGATGGAAAATGTCTGAACGTTTCGCCAAATTTTCCGCACGCTTCGTTTAACTTTATTTATAACTCCGCGGAGGAAACGTGTACGGGGGATTAGGGAGACTTCAAGACAAAGCTCTGGACAGTTTTAATCAATCATTCGTGTAAGATGTGTTTTAGGAGGCAGATGAGCAGACGTTGCATTAGAGGAGATCGCATTTCTGTCCGTGTTACTTCGATGTAAAGAGTAAAAAAGAAAAAAAATCCCAAATGACTGGACAATGCATTAGATAGATGTATGTAGAGCGCCTTTCCAGAGACGCAGAACTGTTTACACTGCATTACTCATTCACTCGATACTTGTTGGTCTTAAAATACTATTGTAGACACAGCTGCCTTGGGACAAACTGACAGAAGAGAGGCTGCCACTGGCTCCTCCAACCACCAGTCGATTCTTTTAAGTCCCAGTCCAGTGAGGTTCATTTGGTCTTCCGATAATTTACGTTATTAGGTTCTTTTCTCAGACCAAGAGTTTGTTTTCGTACCTGACAGTTTCGACTGCTCCCTGCGATCTTCCTCAGAGTCACGTGATGTTCGGTCAGCCGATTTAAACAGGTTTTGTTTGCTGTTTTCCCGCCAGTGGAGGCAGGACGACGGCGCCACCTGTAGTCCGACTTCCTCAGGACAGTATCCCAGATGTGTGAGCGTAAAAAAGCTCACCTCTGTCGTCCCGTGGGCACGTTTCCGTATTTCGATTGCCTCTTTAATCCAGCGACGGCATTTGTTGTCGTCTGTCCTCTGTTTTTTTTTTTCTACTCTCACAAAGAAAACGTGACTATATTGATATATTACTGTATTACTATATTCTCTCCAGCGACTAGGTCAGGAATCGGAATACACTAGACGGTTTGCAAGAAGCACGGAAGTTGTAGACGTCAAACTCGTCGCGTCTGTCTGTGTCCCTTTTGTGGAACAGCACAACATTAAACAAAGCGTCGAGATGGATGTAGACGAAGACAGACATTCTGTGTTGGCAACGATTCCCGAGATCGAGGATTTAAAGCCGGAACAAAGAGAATGTTTGGTGAAATGTATCAAGGGGAAAGACGTTATTGTTCTTCTTCCTACGGGATTTGGCGCTTTACATACGTCACGACCAGCTAGCAGCGATTGCTTAAATAAAAAAATCCTAATGCTGTGAGGTCAGACAGTTTCCACGAAGTGAAACTGATGAATCAGGCTAGGAGCTATCTACACTGAAACTACTCTGAAACTAACACACATGCTTGTTTACAGTTTCTGTTCATTAGCTCGGCCTGTTGATCTTGCTCTGAGTGTGGAGTCTTATTAGCAGAATTCCACACCTCTGGACCTGACCTTATTGTTTTCTTGTTAGTTTTGAGGATGGATTGTTAGGTTTGAGGATGGAGTTGTAAATAGGAGACAGATGATGTCTGAGTCCATTTCTGTTCAAGGAAGGATTCTATTTCTTAACAAAAATAGCCTCACGCATTCGACCAAATAAACTTTTGTCCAGTTGACAAATTGAATTTCTCCTTTTGCCTTTTCATCATTTTGATATGTGAAGTTGTGTATGTGTAGAGAAAATGTCTTCTAAAAACTTTGTAGTGACATTTAGACTTTCTTTCACATCATTTGACAGTAAACACAAGTTTTTTTTCTGAACAAGTCAAACTGTCATAACTGAGTCGCAGACAGCAGACAGACTAGTCCAGATGTGTCAAACTCATTTTCTCTTGTTATTCTCCCAAAAATAACAATAAGTTCAAATATTTGTGCAGAGAAACACAAATCTATTACAGAAATCGTTTTTAATTGATGAACTCTTTGTTTTACAAAATATTATAATATTATGAACAACCTGAAACTTTTAGAAAAAATCAAATTTCAACATAAAGTTTAAAAAGTTTGCAAATAGGAATAAGTCAATTTTTCTTGTAAAATTCCTGCACTCGGCTCCACTTTTCTCATGTTTGACATTTTGTTGATGAGGGTTGTCACGGTCAACAGTCAAAACGATCGTCCTTTAAGAGCGTTTGGAAAGAGACAAGTCTTCATTTGTGCTGCTCTGGTGGGAGGGGCCACGTACAGAGACGCTGGAGACGCTGCTGTGATAAACACCACAGAAAATTAACAATATTTTAATTGAAAATATAATTAAAATATTTTAGTAGAAAATCAGCCGAGGGACCTGACGTTACATTAACCTTTCTCAGGCGTCCATATTTTCCCCAACTGTTGCAGTGGGACACATTTACAGCAGATGTCGGGAGAACTCACTCTTGAGTTTTGTTTTAACACAATCTGACCAGAAACATCTGACTTAGCTGGAAGTACAACAGTTGATCTGATTTGTCCCATTAAACAAGTCCCATTTCTGTCACAAACTAGTTAACATTATCCAACAGTTTTTCAATTAGTCACTTTCACGTTATCGTTGAAAATCAAACTCGTAAACACGACCACGGATGCTCGTATTTATAGTCAGTGTTGGGAAAGTTACTTTTAAAATGTAATCCCCTACAGATTACAGATTACATACACCAAAATGTAGTTTGTAACAGAATCCATTAAATTACTTAAAGTGAGTAATGTAATCTGAATACTTTGGATTACTCGATTTACTGTAGAGAAACAAAGACGAGGAAATCTTCACATAAGAAGTTTTGTCTGATGAAAGAAAATAAAAAGCCCAGACTTTACTGAACCAAATTAAAAATATTATTGATAGAAAAGGAGACATGTCCACGCAGCATCATTTAGTCCTGTTAAATCCTGTTTTAGACCTGGTTTAGACCTGGTTTTATATCTGGTTTAGTTCTGGTTTAGACCTGGTTTAGACCTGGTTTAGTCCTGGTTTTAGACCTGGTTTAGACCTGGTTTAGTCCTGGTTTTAGACCTGGTTTAGACCTGGTTTAAACCTGGTTTAGTCCTGGTTTTAGTCCTGGCTTAGACCTGGTTTAGGGAGAAATACCGCCATGTAATCCACTTATTTCAACAAAGTAACTGTAATCCAATTACCACTCACTGAAACAGTAACTGTAACTGAATACAGTTACTCATAATTTGTACTCTGATTACTCCGGTACATGTAATCTGTTACTCCCCAACACTGATATATCTATATAAAGTGTGTATTGTGTCACCATGGTAACAGCCAAGCATTTTTCCGTAGACATACATGCAGTAGTCACAAATTTAAATGAAAGTGGAAGTTTCCTTCACACTACTGGCGTTTTGTTTCACTTTGGTTGTGAGATACTTGTGTAAGCAGAGCTGCCCTGAGCGAGACTTGACAGACCGCTAATCACTCACACACACCACAATCGTAAATAAGAAAGGTGGTGAAGTGACTTGCCCAAGGACACGAAAACAGTTTGAACAGGTCAGAGCTGGGATTTAACCGCCAACCGTCACCGCCCTGTTTTTACACAATAAATATAATCCGCTGTTCCAAACCACCGAAATGTACGACGCTTTACTGCGCGCCGCACTTCTGTACTACGCGGGTCATTTGATATCGAGATTCAAGTCATTCCTCCGGCGCTGTGGTCAGTCTCATACCACACCAACATGTCCGCCGCCCGTCTCTGTATCTGAGCCTTTATGTCATGTTTCACCGCAATAAACCCGATCTGTCCCGGTCCAAACCCAGAACTACACATGGCTTTGTACCACACCAACATGTCCGCCTCTCCGTCTCTGTATCTGAGCTTCCATGTCGTATTTCACCGCAGTAAAACGATCTGTCCTGGTCCAAACCCAAACAATGCACATGAAATTATACCACACCAACATGTCCGCCGCCTGCTTCTGTATCTGAGCTTCCGTGTCACGTTTCGCCACAATAATCCGACCAAACCTAGTACTACACATGGCTTTGTACCACACCAAGATGTCCGCCTCTCTGTCTCTTTATCTGAGTTTCCATATTGTATTTCAGCGCAATAAATCGATCTGTCTTGGTCCAAACCAAAACGATGCACATGAAATTATACCACACCAAGATGTCCGCCACTCTATACCTGAACTTGTATGTCGTGTTTCGCCGAAATAAATCGATCTGTCTTGGTCCAAACCCAAACAATGCACAAGAAATTATACCACACCAACATGTCCGCCGCCCGCTTCTGTATCTGAACTTCTGTGTCAAGTTCCGTTACAATAAACCCGATCTGTCCTGGTCCAAACCCAGAACTACACATGGCTTTGTACCACACCAAGATGTCCGCCTCTCTGTATCTGAACTTCTATGCCATGTTTCGCCGCAATAAACTGATCTGTTTTGGTCCAAACCTAGTACTACATATGAAATGATGGTGCCTTCACGTGGTATGGGAAAGATTATCTTTTCCAAATTGTGAAGTGGAAATTATGAGCGTGTTGTGTTCAAGTGCTTTTTTTGTCGTAGCGAAGTTTAACAGTTTTAGATTTGCTAATTCATCTGCTACAACGAGAAGAGTTTTAGTATTTACGATAATTTCCATAAGACATGAAGGCACGATTATACCACTCCAAGATGTCCGCCGCTCCGTCTCTGTATCTGAGCTTTGTTTTTGTGAGCACGTCTCAAGGTTTCTGGGTAAACTCTCAGTCAACCACACGCATAGATTAACATCCTCACTACCCTTCATCCATCACAGAAATAACACCAAAAAAATCGTCAAAACAGAGTAAAGTTAAAGGCAGCACTGTTCCAGGAGCTGGCAGACTGTGCAAATGCATTAAGCCCTATTCTAAAATATAGTGGTTTAGTCTAAAAACACTTTCTGAGGGAGGTCACCTGCACGATTCCCAGGAAATAGAAAAATAAAACCACACTTTGGAACATTTTCCATGGACCAACAACAGGTTTTATGCCAAACTGTGGAAGATTATAGCCAAAGAAGCAACATTTCCATGGAAACAAACAAGCAGAAATACAAAATGTCCTTCTTTTTCTTCATTTTTAGTGCAACAAAAACATGTGACATGAAAATAAACACGCATTTTCTGGCTAAAATGTTACGTAGTGGAGCTTTAATATGGAGACATACAGAGAAAACACTTAAGACTTAAATTAAACTCTAACACTCATAATTTAAAGCCTTAAAGATGCATTGTGTAACTTTTCTTTTTTCACAGTATGATATTAAACCTTTTTAACTTCATGGAGACCAAACGAGACCAAGTTACAGGTCAGATCTGTGGAGAGACGACCCCGCCCACAGTCAGAATGTCTGTTTTTCAAGGTATTTTTGCGCTATAAAACCACCTGTAATTGAATAAATGTAAAGTAGAGCAATGATGTATACATAGAAACATCCAAAAAGTTACACAGTGCACCTTTAAGATCCACATAATTCCTGGATTTTCTCAAACTAGGACCAAAAAAGAACAGATCTCGCAGCAGGCCCCGCAAAGCTAGAAACAAACAGCCCTGGCTAATTTCACAAAAAGCGCTTCCCGTCTCCAGTGTGCGTCGTAATTAAAAGTCTGCGCCGTTGTCTTGTTCTGAATGCGGCTCGAGTCTGTGCGCGGGGCTCATTTCCTGTTTTGGTGAAATGGAGAAACGACGGAGGATCTGGGAATGAAATGAACTGAGGGAAGCGTTATCGGAGCCGCAGATGGAGCCTGGACGTCACGCACGCTCACAAATGATACACGAGATATAATGATACAGGTTTATTAATGTCGCGGCCGCGCTCGTCCACCTGCTGAGGAATACGAGACACTGCAGATTTAAAGACACGCTATGGGACTTTTTGGTTAGGGCTCTGTCACCTGGTTGTTTCTATGGAGATGTCATTGCTCTGCCTGGAATTAAACAGCTCTACATTACATTTATTCATTTACAGGTGGTTTTACAGCTCAAAAATACCAACAAAAGAGACATTCTGACTGTGAGCAGGGGCGCTTCTCCACAGATCTGACCTGTAGCTTGGTCTGGTTTGGGCTCAGTGGTGATAGAAAGGTTTAATGCCGTACTGTGAAATAGAGGTGTAACGGCGCATGTTTTCATGCTGAACCGTTTCAGTACGGGACGTTTGGTTCAGTGCAGGTCTGTGCATGATTGAGTTCACGCAATTTGTGTGTGTTTATATTCCACCACTACATGTGCAGCTTCACAGAAGAGTCGGCTCTTTAATATTCAGGAGGAACTCGTCCGTGATTGGGGCATTGTTTCCCGTAGTGCTTTGTAGTTAGGGCGACCGCCATGACGACAATTGCCCGGTGCATTGACTACGTCCCTCTGAACCAGGTGAATCCTCACAAAACTATGGTTGCTGCGCCGCAGTCCTCATTTTCACCTTTTGCCGGCATGAAATCTCCACCTCTGCCAACCCGCAGATCTTCACTTACTGCAGACACAGTTTGGACAAGTGGCCAAAAATCTAAGTAAAACTTCATGCTGGAACTGTTAGTGCTGCACTAACAAGAATTATAATTTTTTAAAATAATATTTCATACATTTGTTGCTTATTTGATAATATTTTATTTAACTTATTGCCAAGCAGCACTTTGCATTTATTTTATTTTCCCATTTGTATAATGTTAAAACAAATTGTTGGTTTAATAAACACAAATAAACAAGAAGCAAATGGTTTTGCATTTTGTTCCCAACTGTACCAAAACTGAACCAAACCAAAAGTTTTGATTGGATCTCAATTTGTCTATTTGTATTTATATAAAAAAGGAAGAAAATATTTCTTTCTGAATTTAAATGTATATTGTATTATTTACTAACTGCAGCCAACAGAACCACATGTGCAGTAGAGTCTGTTTCCTGGTTCCTGGTTAGTGCAGTAAACAGCAGCTCTAACCAACATCCACATGTTAATCAGATCAGGACCAGGTCTGGACTCAACACAGACAACTAGTCTCTGTTTAAACTACATTATAACTCCTTTAGTCAACCTCACTTAGTAACCATAGCAACAAATCTACATTTTCTATCACAAAAACATGAAAATGAAGTCAGAAGTTTACAAAACGCCTTAAACTCTGTGCCTTGAATGCAAACTTGATGCTGATCTGTGTGATTGTAATTGGAATCAAGGCTCCTGCAAACTCTGCCCCAGTGGGAGATTGTTTGGTCTATATTTATACATATATATATAAATGTATATATATATAAATGTGTTTCTCACCTTCCACAGTGGTTGGTCTCTCACCCTGCTGTTCCCAGTACTGCACTTTTCTGGACTGAGGTGTCTGTTGTTTTTCCTGGTATCTGTTATAGTCTCTTCCAGTTTGGGGGTTACAGCCCAATCACCACAGGCACCACTGATGCCTTTACTTTCCAGGCTCTCTCCAGCTCCTCCTTGAGCCCCTGGTATTTCTCTAGTTTCTCATGTTTTTTCCTGATATTACCATCGCTTGTGATGGTAATAATATTGTAATATTGTGATGTCCACCACCACAGCTCTGCTCTGTGTACACACATATATGTATATATATATATATATATATATATATATATATATATATATATATATATATATATATATATATATATATATATATATATATATATATAGTCCCAGTAGATTGCAGATTTGATTTTGATTTGTCCCAGTTTTATACAAGAAATGTCCCAGGTGTCTCTATTTTTGACCAATCTGATCCCTGCCCACAAAGAAAGTCATTAATGTCTTCATTTGTTCAGGTAAAATACAGAAAAGCTGCTTAAAAATTACCAAAACACAAAGAAAATGTGACTATATTTTCTCACACATTAATCATAAATGTTCTATGCATAATAATTCTCCTTAATGACACACTCGTTTCATAATTTTATTATTACCAACCACCAAAAAACGGGGACGTCCCAGTTTTTTTTTAATTTTGAAATTCTGCTCACTCTGTGTTTAACAGTTCAAACCAAACTTCAATTGTTGTTATATTCTGAAACCGCATGTTATTCCCGGAACTGTTCTAACAATCCCCACTCCTCTTCTCCCTGATGTCTTCCCAGTGATTCAGTGTTTGTCTTAATCCGTGGACTCACTTCCAGATCACTATCCTCACTATCCTCTTCTGGTTTCAATTATCTTTGCCTCGAGCCCAGATAAGCTCCCGTCTTTTTTACGCACATACAAAGATCCTAATGAGCGCGCGGCGGGCCTGCGTTCGGCTCCGACGGCAGATAACGGCGGATCGTCCGTGTTTATCAATGACATTAGCGGGAAGCGGATTAGCCGTTAGCATTAGCATCAGCGCGACTTGATACGGACGCTAATGATGCATAACGAATGTGCTTATCCCGCCTGTGAATACGCGAACAGGAGAACGGGGAAAACAAAGCGACTGCGGCGGTGATGTGATGTGATGTCAGACATGAGTTGGCCCTGGAGCGTCCGCCGGCACACGGGAGGTTTCCTGGTTCGATGTTTGTAATTAGCTTTGACGGCGTTTGTCGTGCGCGGCATGCTAATTGTGGAGATGTTGATGTAACGACTGGAATGTTCTACCGTGTGCCATTAAACTGAGATCTTATCCAGTGTTGGGGAGTAACAGATTACATGTACCGGAGTTATGTAATCAGAGTACAAATTATGAGTAACTGTATTCAGTTACAGTTACTGTTTCAGTGAGTGGTAATTGGATTACAGTTACTTTGTTGAAATAAATGGATTACACAGAGGGATTTTCCTGTTTTCATATCTGGGGATATTCCCTTTTTTTTTTTTTTATGGAATTCCACTCATTGCTGGACACTAAACCAGGTCTAAACCAGGACTAAACCAGGACTAGGACTAAAAACCAGGACTAAAGCAGGACTAAAGCAGGACTAAACCAGGACTAAAACCAGATCTAAACCAGGATTTAACAGGACTAAATCCTGCTGTGTGGACGTGTCTCCTCTTCTTCTATCAATAATATTTTTAATTTGGTTCAGTAAAGTCTGGGACTTTTTATTTTCTTTTATCAGACAAAACTTCTTATGTGAAGATTTCCTCGTCTTTGCTTCTCTACAGCAAATCAAGTAATCCAAAGTATTCAGATTACATTACTCACTTTAAGTAATTTAATGGATTACGTTACAAACTACATTTTGGTGTATGTAATCTGTAATCTGTAGGGGAATACATTTTAAAAGTCACCTTCCCAACACTGCTCTTATCTACATGGAGAGAATAACCATAATAATAATTGTAGTCATAATCATAATACATATTTATTTATAAAGCGATTTTAAAAACAAGGTTTACAAAGCGCTGTACAAGTCGCAAAGAACAACACAAAAAGCATAAAAATAGCACACAGAAAACATACAAAAACAGACGACAATGACAAGTAATTATAATAAATAAAAAGAAATAGAATAAAAAGGAATAAAGAAGAAGAAGAAGGTGATATTACTAGGCCAAGTTCCTGGTTTAGAACTGGTCTCAAGTCTTTGGCTACGTTCAGACTGCAGGGCTTAACGCTTAATTCGGATTTTTTTGTGAAATCTGATGTTTGTTGCGAGGTCGTTCACATTTCCAATTAAATGCGACTTGTATGTGACTCCAGTGTGAACATTAAACAGCCCAAAAGTGTCCCACATGTGACACTGGAGACACGACGACGTCAACCGCAGCGAGCGTCTCTGTGTTTACAGAAGTTGTCCAAAACATGGACGCAGCATCGAGCACCTGGAGATTTTAAAGTTCCTCTCGTACCGGAGCCAGAACATGAACAACTTACTTGTTTTAAGGAGGAGATTGAGAAGGAGAAGGACGAGGTTTTTGGTCGTGGTGTTTTGTGGGACAGCGGCAGCGACGTCCGTTGAAAGGAACGTGTGGATGTGGAGACGGAGCCAAGAGTGGGTGAGTGGTGATGTGCTTCACTTCAGTGACACGGAGTTCATTAACAATTTTCACCTACTTCAGCGCAGAATAGTGACATTTGTGCTTGTTGATAACGTGTAGGTCGAATGAATGCTCTTTGACCGTTCAGACTGAAGTCACATGTCAAAAGATCAGATATGTATCAGTTTCAGGAGCACATATCCAAGTGTCCTGGGTCACATTTAAAAACTAGAAAAGCACTCAGAGAGCGCAGACCTCCGCCAAGGACTACAGTCCCCCTCATATTAATTGTGTTTTCCATAAATATTTGTCTCGTATCTTTCAATTTGGAATATGAAAGAGGATCCCATTGTCCATCCCTGAGTCAAATTTCATGGGGTTTGGTCAATAATTAACCGAGATATTGAGAAACAAAATGTTTGGCCCCATTTACCACAATGTTAACTAAAATTTCAAAGTGATCCAGAATCCAGGATTTCTTCTGGATCACCCCCAAAATGAAATCAGTTCTTCCTTTTCACATTTCCAACAAATCCTGAAAATTTCATCAAAATCGGTCCATAACTTTTTGAGTTATGTTGCTAACAGACAAACAAACAAACAAACAAAAACAAACAACAACAACAAACAAACAAACAAACAGACAAACGCCGGCAAAAACATAACCTCCTTGGCGGAGGTAAAAATCTGGTTTGTGTCATTTCAGCCAAAGCATCTCCCAGGCACCAGAAAAGTTACATATTGTATCTTTACGGTTTAATCCTGGTTTAGTCCTGGTTTAGACTCTAATGATGCACGACGAATGTGTTTATCCCACTTGAACGCGCACAGAGATCGGAAAACAAAGCTCCAACAACGATGTCAGACACGACTTAGCCTCGAGCTAGAATCCGCCGGCTCAGGGGAGGTTTCCTGGTTCGATGCGTGTAATCAGCTTTGACTGGGTTTGTCGTGTGCGGCATGTTAATTGTGTTTGGGATGAGTGCGACGCTTCGGCTGATCTGTCAACAAGACGGAACGAAAAAGAGAGGCGGCGGCGCAGTGAGACTTGGACGTTTTACTGATTAAAGGTGCACTATGTAACTTTTCTGCATGTCTCACTGGAGGTTTTATAGCTTTGCCTTGAATGTTCCTCTCTATCTTGCATGTGTTCAGCTGCATTTTTAGTTTTTTTTTATTGCCAAAAACCTGCATGAGGACGATTGTTCACTGATCTAAACGTTGGCGGTTCGAATCCCGCTCTCGACATAAAATGTTTTGGTTGAGCGGGTAAATTCAAAAACTCACAGGTTCATTGTACAATTCCGGCTTTTTCAGATTAATGCTGTTGTTGTGTCCTCGGGCAAGACGCTTAGCCCGCTCCGCCCTCAGTTGTTGTGTATTAGGCGACGTTCAGACTGCAGGGAGACTTTTTTTGTGAAATCCGATTTTTTTGGGAGGTCGTTCACTTGTATGTGATCTCCAGTGTGAACTTTAAATGCTCGAAAAGTGTCCCGCATGGGCACTGGAGGACACGACGACATCACACGCAGCGAGCAACTCAGTGTTTACGGAAGTCGCCTTTAGTCGCTGGGTTTGTCTCCCAAAATACGGTCCTGTTCTTCGTAAAATGGACGTCCACAGCCGCTTTGTTTGTCTGACGTGTAGGTGGGATGAATGTGACCTGGCCGTTCAGACTGAAGTCACATATCAAAAGTAGGAATGGGCATGCTTTGTCGGTTACGTTCATTTTTAATCGACAAACTGAATGTATGTTGTTGTGTGTAGTGTGAGGACACGAGTCTGTGTCTGACACAAACACTGGAGTTGTGTCTCACAGTTCCCACGTTTGGGCTCTGGCTCCTTGGAGACTCTGTTCCTCTCAGTAAGCGTGTTTACAGCACATCAGTGTCCCGGGTTTTTGGAGTATTTTGATTTGGTCATGGTGCATGTAAACACAGTATCTGCAACATAAAGAGCTGCACTAAACCTGCACACGTCTGATCTCTGAAAACATTCGTGTGCTGTGGTCCAAAACAAGAAAACTATCTGATGAAGGCTTTTTTTGCCGAAACGTTATTTTGTTCATAAAAAAGCTTTTGGACATCGGCCAACCGAGTGTGCTATGCATTTTTTCACCCTTGTCTGACTGCTTCTTGCATTTGCACCTCTACAAGAATTTTGGTGTGCGTTTTCTGTTTCTTTTGTCTCTGAAAACATGAACCATCTCGAACACGACACACACACACACACAGAATCAGACATCATCATCATCATCATCAATCATCATCCCTCTGTCATTGAGAGTAGACTCATATTCCACTGAGTCGTGTCCTTTACTTTGACAGAAGCTGAACCGCATCAGCGCACAAGGAAAGAGCTTTGGTTTTTTTTTCAGCGCTTATAGTTTATGCAAATGAGTCATGTGGTTTTAAGTTTTGTTTCTGTAAAACATAAACAAAAGTGTCAAAGCTGCATTAAACACATTATAAAGTCAAACGGGCTGATGTGGCTCTAGAGTGTTTATGGTTTATATGTTGTAAAGTTGAGTTTATTTATTCAGATTAGTCATAATAATAATAATGATGATACTTTTAATATAAAAACGTTAATGATTAAAGCGAAAAGTGATCGTTAATTCTCTCGACGATTGCTTAAGAAAATTAAATCAAAAGCCCTAGTCAAAAGATCGGATATGTATGGGTTTTAGGAGCACATATCTAAAGTGGTCTGGGTCACATTTGAAAAAATCTGATCTGTGTCGTCAATAAAAAAACAGATGCAGGTCGCACAAATCGAAAAAATCAGATTTGGGTCACTGCAGTCTGAACGTAGGCTTTGAGTGAATATAAAGACCTTTGATCATTGAGCATTCTTACTCTGAGCTGGGTCGCCTCTCCATAGATCTGATCCGTAGATTTACTTAGTGGTGTTTGCTGCTTTTCTCTAAATGGTCACATTTTTATCCAGCGCTTCTCCACCTTCAAAGCGCTTTACAACAAGGAACTACTCACGCATTCACACGTCAACGTTCGCAAACACTGAGGTCGAGGTGGGTTAAAAGTCTTGCCCAAGGACACAACGGCAGCATTATTCATCTGTGGGAGCTGGAATCACACCAGACCGCTCAACCAATGACGTGTATGTCAAGAGCGGGATTTTATTTTATTTTTTTTTAGTAGTAGTAGTAGTTTTATTCTGTAATTTTGCAGCACCATAAAACAAAACAAAAACAAAACATAGACTTCAGCCAAATTTGTTCCCCGGGCCTGAGTTTGACATGTCTGATGTAGACAGACTACCGTATTTTCTGGACTATAAGGCGCACTTAAAATCCTTTAATTTTCTCAAAAATCGACAGTGCGCCTTATAATC
Source organism: Boleophthalmus pectinirostris (assembly GCF_026225935.1). Lineage (NCBI taxonomy): Eukaryota > Metazoa > Chordata > Actinopteri > Gobiiformes > Gobiidae > Boleophthalmus > Boleophthalmus pectinirostris. The sequence continues at coordinate 1,396,384 of NW_026571133.1, forward strand.
CGGTGCCTGCTTTATGTATTAATTCTGGTTGTGCTGACTGACCTTGAACTGATTTCATATGATACACGGTGCTCAAAAATCTGTCAAAACTCTAGATACATTTAATGCCATACTGTGGAACCTTCCAAAGCAATAACATCTCCATGGAGACTGGCATTATCTTGAATTATCTCACTGTGTTGTATTTGAATAGTTTTTATTTTCTGTTCTGGTCACCACATTTGAGAGCCGATATCTGTACTTTCTACTTCATTACATTTTAGATCTGGACTGAAAAGTAAAAAGTACTTTTCTTTATGGTTTAAGATTTATTTTTAGCGCATTTAATTGAGTTTACATTCCAACTTTGACCAAATAAAATACTTAAAACTGCTAGAAAAATTAAGAAATCAAGTGAATATCTTAAAATTTGCTAAATTCTTTACCAAAATCACGACATTTGATGCTTTAATTGTTCTGAAAATCTCCAAAATACTTTTACGTTTTACTCTCAAAGTACATTTTTAAACAGGTACTTCAATACTTTTACTTAAAATTTATCTTCACTGTGTTATATTTGAATAGTTTTTATTTTCTGGTCTGGTCACCACATTCGAGAGCCGGTATCTGTACTTTCTACTCCCTGAAAAATAAAAAGTACTTTTCTTTATGGTTTAAGACTTATTTTTAGCACATTTAATTAAAGTTTATGTTCCAACTTTGAGCAAATAAAATACATAAATACACAAAACTGCTAGAAAAATTAAGAAATCAAGCACATATCTTAAAATCTGCTAAATTCTTTACCAAAATCACGACATTTGATGCTTTAATTGTTCTAAAAATCTCCAAAATACTTTTACGTTTTACTCTTAAAGTACGTTTTTAAAGAGGTACTTCAATACTTTTACTTCAGATTTATCTCACTGTGTTATATTTGAATAGTTTTTTATTTCCTCACTGTGATCTTGTGTCGTGCCTGAGCCTCTTGACGGACAGAAACAAACTATAAGAGAGCAGATCAAGTTTGTTTATTGACTCCACGTTGGCATGAGGAAAAGCAGAGGAGCTGTGATTGGATAAAACTGTCTGTCTCTGGCGGACGCTTCCTCGTGGTTCTTGTCCAGCCTTATCTGTTTTTAAAATCAAGCCCAAGTATAAAGTGGAAGACATTTTTCAGAACTACAGGGAATAAAAGGACGAGAGGATGAAAGACTCGCAGGTCAGAAATTTTGAGCTCGGAGAAAAAGACTCACACGGGCCCCTCAGTAAAATTTATTAATGAGCAGAAAGTCCTAAAACAGTCCCTTCTTATCGACTCTCCTGTCTGTTTGATATGTTTTAGTTAATTTACACTAAAAATATTTAATAAAAAACATTTATTCTGGTTCTAGTGAAGGTGTGCAGAGTTTAAAAACACAGTGGAGCACTTCCTGTATTACCAAACAGTTTCCACAATCCTTCCTTTTTTAAAATAAAACCAAAAATAAGAAAATGAAAAAAAAACAAACAGTTTTTTTCATTATTTGTCTCCAAAACCAAAATGAAAAAACAGATAATGATTTTTTATTTTATTTTTTTCAGTTTTCAATTTTGTGCTTAAAGTACTAAACGAGGACTAAACCAGGATTAAACTGGTCTCAGTCTTGGTGTCAGTCCCAGTCTGGTCCCAGTCTGGTCCCAGTCTGGTCCCGATCTGGTCCCGGTCTAGTCCCGGTCTAGTCCCGGTCTGGTCCCGGCCTGGTCCCGGTCTGGTCCCGGTTTGGTCCCGGTCTGGTCCCGGTCTGGTCCCGGTTTGGTCCCAGTCTAGTCCCGGTCTGGTCCCGGTTTGGTCCCGGTCTGGTCCCGGTTTGGTCCCGGTCTGGTCCCGGTCTGGTCCCGGTCTGGTCCCGGTCTGGTCCCGGTCTGGTCCCGGTCTGGTCCCGGTCTGGTCCCGGTCTGGTCCCGGTCTGGTCCCAGTCTGGTCCAGTCTGGTCCCGGTCTGGTCCCAGTCTGGTCCTGGCCTCAGTACTGATCACCCGATAGTCTACGCGGGCGCAACTCCGGGCCCGTCCCAACACTCCTGGTTCAGTCCTGGTTTAAGACTGAGACCAGGACCAGACTGGGACCAGATGGACTGAGACCAGGACTGAGATCGGGATCAGATCAGGACCAAACCAAGACCGTATGTGTATGTGTGTGTGAGACCAGGACTGTGACTGGTTTAGTCCTGGTTTAGTCCTGGTTTAGTCCGTGTGCGGTGCAAAAGTCTCGCATCGCAATTTAAATCACGAAAACTGCAAACATTTTTTCATTTTGGTTTTGGAGACAAATAATGAAGAAAATTTGTTTTTCCTTTTTCTTATTTTCGGTTTTATTTTGAAAAACGAATGAACGAATGATACACGGATCCTTTTCTGTTTTGTCACGCTTGTTTCTATTTGTGTAGCTTTTTTTTTTTTTTTTTTTCTTTTAAGTAACAGTATTTGTCACTATTTTGGCTAAAGTCCAACACTCGGCATAAATCAAAAACTGAACGAGTAACTTTTAACTGAGTCATCGTTGTGGTTTTGTAATAAAAAATGTAACAGAAATAGAACAGCAGAAAACAGCGTCACATTGGACTTTTAAGCTACAAATGATCCAAGACGGAAAACAGGAGTGGCCTGAATCTTGAGAGGAAATCTGAACAACTCTGGATCCCACAGATTTCCTCACCTCTGCCTCTGTCGTTTTTATTTATGTGTTTGTCCAACAGATCAGTGTTACATTCTGCTGTCAGTCAGAGCCTCAAAACCCCGTCAGACCTCTGTCCCGGGGCCCTCACCTCGGCCCCGCTCCCACCCCGGGGCCCTAAGCGTCACTCATTATTTGTCTCCAAAACCAAAATGAAAAAACAGATAATTATTCATTTTTTCAGTTTTCGATTTTGTGTTTTAATGAAGAATAGAAAAAACGAATAACGGTCATTTCCCGTTTACGAGACTTAAACTGCTCCGCATACGGACTGAACCAGGACTAAACCAGGACTAACCAGGACTAAACCAGGACTGAACCAGGACTAAACCAGGACTAAACAGGACTAAACGGACTGAACCAGGACTAAACCAGGACTGAACCAGGACTAAACAGGACTAAACCAGGACTAAACCAGAACCAGGACTAAACCAGGACTACCAGGACCGGTCCCAATCTGAGTTCCAGTCTCAGTCCCGATCTCAACCAGATCTCAATCCCGGTCTCAGTCCCAGTCTGGTCCCGGTCTCAGTGATGATCACCCGACCCAACTCCCGACACTCCTGGTTCAGTTTCTGGTTTAGTCCTGTTTAAGTCCTGATTTAGTTCTGGTTTAGTCTGGTTTACCTGGTTTAGTCCTGGTTTAGACTTTTCCTGGTTTAGTCCTGGTTTAGTCCTGGACCTGGTTTAGTTTTCCTGGTTTAGTAGACCTGGTTTAGACCTGGTTTAGAGTCCTGGTTTACCTGGTTTCCTGGTTTAGTCCTGGTTTAGAGTCCTGGTTTAGTCCTTGGTTTCATGGTTAGTCCTGGTTTAGTCCTAGTTCAGTCCTGGTTTAGTCCTGGTTTAGAGTCCTGGTTTACTGGTTTAGTCCTGGTTTAGTCCTGGTTTAGTCCTGGTTTAGTCCTGGTTTAGTCCTGGTTTAGTCCTGGTTTAGTCCTGGTTTTCAGTCCTGGTTTAGTCCTGGTTTAGTCCTGGTTTAGTCTGGTTTAGTCCTGGTTTAGTCCTGGTTTAGTCCTGGTTTAGTTCAGTCCTGGTTTAGTCCTGGTTTAGTCCTTTCAGTCCTGGTTTAGTTTAGTCCTGGTTTAGTCCTGGTTCAGTCCTGGTTCAGTCCTGGTTTAGTCCTGGTTTAGTCCTGGTTTAGTCCTGGTTTAGTCCTGGTTTAGTCCTGGTTTAGTCCTGGTTCAGTCCTGGTTTAGTCCTGGTTTAGTCCTGGTTTAGTCCTGGTTCAGTTCGGCATCACAGTTTCGTTGTCGTTTTTATTTCTGTTTGTCCAACAGATCAGTGCCACATTCTGCTGTCAGTCAGAGCCTCAAAACCCGTCAAACCTCCTCCGCCCCGGGGCCCTCACCCTCGCCTCCTCCTCGCCTCCTCGCCTCCTCGCCTCCTCCTCCGCCCCGGGGCCCTCGCCTCCTCCGCCCCGGGGGCCCTCGCCTCCTCCGCCCCTCGCCTCCTCTCGCCTCCTCCGCCCCGGGGCCCTCGCCTCCTCGGCTCCCGTTTGTCGGACACAGAGAGAGGGAGAGAGTGAAAGAGTTTTACCTCCGTCTCACCTCTCCTGCCTCCGAGGAATGTGGGCGAGCGAAGGTTGTGCAACGCGGAACGACATCTAACACCGCCACGCTCAATTAAACCAGAGAAGAAGAGACGGAGGGAGGGAGGGAAAGAAAGAAAGAGGGAGAGGAGAAAAGGAAGGGAGAGAGAAGAGGAAGAGGAGAGAGAGAGGGAGGAGAGATGAGAGAGAGAGAGGAGAAAAGAAAGGGAGACCGAGAGGAGAAGGTAGAGAGGAGAGGGCAAAGAGAAAGGGGGGTAGGAAGGAGAGAGAGAGAGAGAGAGAGGGGGAGAGAGAGAGGAGAAAAGGGAGGAAGAGAGAAAGGAGAGAGAGAAAGAAAAAGATAGAGAGGAGAGGGGGGAGAGATAAGAGAAAGACGAGAGAGGGGAGAGGGATAGAGAGGAGAGAGCGAGGGCAGAGAGAGGGGGGATAAGAGAAAAAGGAGAGAAAGAGGAGAGAGAGAGGAGAGGCTAGAGAGAAGAGGGGGAGAGAGAGGAGAAAAGGAAAGGAGAGAGAGGATAGAGGGGAGAGGGGGAGAGAGAAGAAAAAGGGAGGGGGAGGAGAAAAGGAAGGAAGAGAGAGGAGAGGATAGAGAAGATTGGGGTAGAGAAAAGAAAAAGAGGAGAGAGAGAGAGAGAGGAGAAAAGGAAGGAAGAAAGAGAGGAGAGGAGAGAGAGAGAGAAGAGAAAGAGGAGAGGGGGGAGAGAGAGAGGAGAAAAGGGAGGAAGAGAAAAAGGAGAGTGGGGGAGAAGAAAAGACATCTTCCTCGTCTTTTAGGTGCGAGCGCAGGAGTCTTTGTCGGTGCAGAAAGTTTCATCGACATTGTGGGTTTTGTCGAGGATAAAACTTACAAACATACAACACTTCAGAATCACACTGATAGAACTTTTATGAACATTTATGTAAATCTGTCAAACTGAACACATTCTGTACAGTACAGGAGACAGGACTCCGTTAGCCAATCAGGACGCAGGGGGAGGAACGCAATACGTCACAGGTGTCAAACATAAGGGCCGGGGGCCAGATCCGGCCCTCCAAGACCTTTAATCTGGCCCTCGGCTGATTTTCTACTAAAATATTTTAATTATATTTTCTATTAAAATATTGGTAATTTTCTGCGTCGCTGAGCATATCAGCGTCTCCAGCGTCTCTGTACGTGGCCCCTCCCACCAGAGCAGCACAAATGAAGACTTGTCTCTTTCCAAACGCTCTTAAAGGACGATCGTTTTGACTGTTCGACCGTGACACACTCATCAGAAAAATGTCCAAAACATGAGAAAAGTGGAGCCGAGTGCAGGATTTTACAAGAAAAATTGACTTCTTCCTATTTGCAAACAAGTTCATGTTAAAACATTGTGTTGAAATTGAATTTTTCTTAAAGTTTCAGGTTGTTCATAATATTATAATATTTTGTAGAAGAAATAGTTAATCAATTAAAAAAGATTGTCTGTAATAGATTTGCGTTTCTCTGCACAAATATTTGAACTTATTGTTATTTTTAAGGTTTATATGACATGAGTTTTCTGATCCGGACACTTTAGGATCAGAGTCGGTTGGATACGGCCCCCGGACCAAAATGAGTTTGACACCCCTGCAATACGTGCTCATACACTGTAAAAAAAAAAAAAGACTTCCTTCTTGATTCTCTGGGTTCGTGACATCGGTCATGTGACGCTATTGCAGAAAACAGTTTAAACAAACGGGAAACAGCGTCGCTAGAACCACTTACTATTTTCACGCTTGCCACCTTCCTCAGCTCGAAATCTGCTGCTGCGCCTTCAGACACGATGCTCCACTTCCTTGTTTTTACCGCCCACGTGACATCGTGACGTCGAGATGCCGGCCAAGTCATGTGACGAGCGTTTCATATCAGTTTCGCGTTACTGTAGAAACGACGAGTGTGGACACAAATCATTTCCAATACAGTTATACGGTGATTTGTTTCAGTGTGAACGTAACTTTAGTATCACAGCCACGATTTGATTTGAAATATATCGTATCGAATCAAAAGTGCACTGTATCGTATCGTGGTCTATGTATCGAGGTTTGTATCGTATCGGCAAATTTCTTAATGATACTCAGCCCTAGTCTGGACACAACATCTGCTTTTTAATTTGAGGTTAATGCAGTTTGAAGGACAAAACTTGTATCAACGCAGTAATTCTGGTATTTTCAAAGGACAGACACAAAAATGAGACAAACCAAATCATATGTGAATGAGCGGAAAGTAAAATTGTGCATGAACGGCGTGAGTTATGAAAGAAAGAAGCCCGTCCTCTCCTTCTTTCTCTCTCTTTGCTGCTGCTGCTGTGTCATGTGACCAGTGTCCCGCTGAACTCAACATCTGGCCCCACTGGAGTTTAACCTTCAGCGTCCTCTCTTATCTCGTCTCTCCTCCACTTTTCTCCTCTGTTTGTCATTTTTCTTCTTTCTGTGCGTGTGTATCGGCACCAGGGCCTCCCCGAGTCGACTGGGCTGACGCGATTACTCCATCACACTCTACTTAGTCACTCCTTCAACCACTAATGTGTACTTTTACTTGAGTAATATTATCTCCAAGTAACAGCAGTGTCGGGAAGGTGACTTTTAAAATGTATTCCCCTACAGATTACAGATTACACACACCAAAATGTAGTTTGTAACGTAATCCATTAAGTTACTTAAAGTGAGTAATGTAATCTGAATACTTTGGATTACTTGATTTGCTGTAGAGAAACAAAGACGAGGAAATCTTCACAACAGAAGTTTTGTCTGATAAAAGAAAATGAAAAGCCCAGACTTTACTGAACCAAATTAAAAATATTATTGATTGAAGAGGAGGAGACACGACCGCGCAGCAGGATTCACTCCTGTTAAATCCTGTTTTAGACCTGGTTTAGACCTGTTTTAGACCTGGTTTAGACCTGTTTTAGACCTGGTTTTAGACCTGGTTTAGTCCTGGTTTAGTCCCAGTTTAGACCTGTTTTAGACCTGGTTTAGACCTGGTTTAGTCCTAGTTTTTGACCTGGTTTTAGACCTGGTTTAGTCCTGGTTTAGTCCCGGTTTAGACCTGTTTTAGACCTGTTTTAGACCTGGTTTAGTCCTGGTTTAGTCCTGGTTTAGACCTGTTTTAGACCTGTTTAGACCTGGTTTAGTCTGGTTTAGACCTGGTTTAGACCTGGTTTTAGACTGGTTTAGATCTAGTTTAGACCTGGTTTAGTCCTGGTTTAGACCTGGTTTAGACCTGGTTTAGACCTGGTTTTAGACCTGGTTTAGATCTAGTTTAGACCTGGTTTTAGTCCTGGTTTAGTTTTAGACCTAGACCTGGTTTAGACCTGGTTTAGTCCTGGTTTTAGACCTGGTTTTAGACCTGGTTTAGACCTGGTTTTAGACCTGGTTTAGTTTTTAGACCTGGTTTAGACGTGGTTTTAGACCTGGTTTTAGACCTGGTTTTAGTCCTGGTTTAGACCTGGTTTAGTCCTGGTTTAGACCTGTTTTAGACCTGGTTCCATTTATTTCAACAAAGTAACTGTAATCCAATTACCACTCACTGAAACCGTAACTGTAACTGAATACAGTTACTCATAATTTGTACTCTGATTACTTAATGTAATCTGTTACTCCCCAACACTGAGTAACAGTCGTAGGACTTCTGGCCGCTCTCCCAGCCCCCCCCCGTCGCTCCCGACCGCTCCCAGTTCTCCCCATCTGGTCCCGTCTCCTCTGCCCTGCGCTGTGGAAAACATCCCTCTGTGTATTAGTTCAGTAAAATGAGGTTTGAGGTTGTGGGGGCGATTCCCTTATGGTCGTACAATATCTCTTTCTCATTGACACGCACCGCAAAACTCGAGCGCTTTCAGCCCGGGCCTCTCGTCTCAAAAAAAAAAAAAAACTTCTCATGTTACGGTTTTATTGGCGAAAACGACGCGCTTTTTTCACGATTCTGGTTCGTTCTCGAGAGCCCGTTTTGATCTCCCGGGGCCTTGAAGCTCGCCGGGGTATTACAAGCTTTAGCGATAATTACGGGGTTGCCCAAATTTGACTTTTTAAAAAACGTTTTTCTCTTACCATTGCAGATATTTTCCGTTTTTTCAAATCCGCACCGACGTCATCTTAAATCTCGCTTCGTGGAACGGGTTTTTGTAACGCCGCGTGACGAGCGGAGAGGCTGGGTCCACCTTGGAAATTGTTTGTAAAGTTCGGAGGTGAGTACAGTATCGCCAGAAATTGTACTCGAGTAATATTTTGAAGTACAAATACAGATATTTTCCATTATTTTTTCAAGTCTGCATCGTTGTCTTAAATCTTGCTTTGTGGAATCATTTCATTTCGATCTTGGAGATGTTTTATAAAAAGCAGAGATGACCAGAAATTGTACGTAAATAAGAGTAATATTATAGTAAAATATTATTCAAGTAAAAGTACAAAGTAGTGAGCCAAGAAATTACTTAATTGAGAGTAAAATGTAGAAAGTATTTGGGAAAATGACTCACGTGGGAAACTTAAAGGTCCCATATTACACAAAACTGATGCCTGTGAATCGTGTTAGAATGTTGTTATCTCCTCAAAACCTCCAAGCCTGATTCTTCAGCCGGTTTCACTTTGTGGAAACTGTCTGACCTCGCAGCATTAGGATTCGTTCGCTCGACGGTAGGCGGGTACTTTTTTTATTTAACCAACCGATGCTGTTTGGTCGTGATGTATGTAATGCACCAATCTGTAGGAAGAAGGACAATAACATCTTTCACCTTGATAAAACTCACCAAACTTTCTCTTTGTTCCGGCTTTAAATCCTCGATCTTGGGAAACACAGAATGTCTGACTTCGTCTACATCCATCTCGACGCTTTGTTTTACTGTCTGGGACACAGACAGACGCTTGAGTTTGACGTCATGGCTTCACAGCTCTTCACTGATTGGTTGATGTGTGGTCTACAACTTCCAGGGTTCTTGCAAACCGTCAAGTGTATTCTGATTCCTGATCTAGTCGCTGGAGAGAAAGGAAATTGTGCGGAGGCACTAGGTGGTGCCAGACGGGTTAACCTTTACCTTTAGTTCAGTAGAAACTGGTAATTCCAGGGCTGAAATGATCTGAATTATCATAGTGTAAAGTGTGTGGAATTTTAAAACACAGTGGAGTAATAATAGTGGTCAAAAAAATTATTCAAGTTAGTATTTGGGGAAACTACTACTCAAGTAAAAGTAACTTAGAGAGTCACTTCTGGGATGTACTATCTGATTTATTATTTGAAGTTAATGTAATTTGAAGCATCAAATAAAGCACAAAATCTGTATTTTCAAAAGACAAAAATGAGCCAAACTAAATCAGATCTGAAGAAGCGGAGCAAGAAACACAAATGTTCAAATCATTTCAAATTGTCATATGAATCTTTTGTCAGTTTAGATTCACTCACAATGAAAAGTTTTACTCGAGTAAGAGTACTGTTACTTGTATAAACATATGACTAAAGTAAGAGTATGAAACCGTGGTCCAAGAAATTATTCAATTAAGATTAAAAACATTTGAAAAATTTTGAATTCAAGTAAAAGTAACTAAAAAAAAATCACTTTTGGGACGCAACATCTGATTTGTAATTCAAAGTTAATGTAATTTGAAGAACTAAACATCAAATAATGCACAAAATCTGTATTTTCAAAAGACGGACACAAACATTAAACAAACTAAATCATATTTGAAGAAGTGCTGCAAGAAAAACAAATCATTTCATATTGTCACATGAAGGTTTTGTCACTTTAGACTCACAGTGGGAAGAGGAAGCACAACTTTTACTCAAGTAAGAGTCATTTCAGTACAAATATTACTCAAGTAGGAGTAAATGTATTGTAAAATAGTTACTCGAGTAAACGTTGAATAAAGGAGCGGATGCTGAACAGAAATCCCATAAAGAAAGCAGGATATTGACAGAGACATTTGAAGATTCTAGCGTAATTACACCAGATGTGCCCTTTCAGTTTGGGTTTTTCTTTTTCAGTTTTGGGAAATGTAATCAAAAAGTAATTATACTCAAAAATGTGATTAGATCTGACAATAGTTACGGTGGGACGATGGGCGGATGCTGCGTTGGTTTGAAAGAGGAGACGAACAATACGTGAGCACAGACTGTTCCTGACACGAGCGCGGGAGATCGAAGAAGAGAATCTAAGGCAATAATAAGTCAAAATATCCGAAAATTGGGAATTAAAAATGAAATTCTTGTAACTTTTTTTGACATTATACGTGTAGAAAAACATCTGTGTTGATAATATACAGATTTTGTGGAATTATAAAAACTCCGGTTGGTTTGACATTTGTGAATTTGGATGTTTTGAACGTTGAATCCCATATTTTTAATTCAGGAATACTGTCTTTTGTCGGATTTATGCGTCTCAATGCTCGAAGCAACAGTGTGAGAAAAGCTGGGAGAAAGATTAGTGGTCCTATCTTACACAAAATGGACTCTTGTGAGCTTTAAACCATCTTAAAATGTTCTTTTCTCCTCCAAAACTGACCTGGAGTTGTGTTTTGTTTCATTCACACGTTTGAGTAACTCTTTATTATTAGTCTGTCAAAGCTCCAAATGCTCTGTTCCATTTTGTGATGTCATGAAGCTGTAGTTTACGTGTTAAGAGCTACTTTTTCCTCTTGTTTAATAGAGATTTGCAGTTCCAGTTAAAGCCGGGCGTCCACTGTGTGATTTTTGGCCCTAGTGGAGCCGATTTTTGACTGTTTTTGGGGATTAGGCCGAGTTTTGGCTTCATCGTGTGTCGTGCTTCGTGTAGTAAACATGGAGTAACGAGAACCGACTAATACCTCACGACCAGCTCCCGATCGGCGCTCGTAGGTCGCAAGAATATTAAACCTGTTTGAAATCCACTGTTGAAGTCGTTCCACGAGCTGTGAACTTTTAAACCCTGCGATTTGGTCGTATAGTTGAGTGAAACGATTGAAAATATCGCACAATGTCCTCCAGGTGTTCTGTCAAAATGAACTACCCGCAGCCTAAATCGAAAGTGACGTCTATCGATTCGCGCTGCCCCGTCGAAATAAGCTCCTTTACCTTTTTCTGTGTGCAGTTGTATAGATCCGATAAAGCCAAACCTCCCCAGTTTTACAAAATATTTCTCTGGATTAGAGGCAGCGGGTTTGATGCTGTTTGCACACGTTGATCAGACTTTATACCTTAGTTATGTCAAATTTCAACTCATTTATATGAATATACGTAGTTCATTTTGACAGTCGTGTTCTGCTCAAATAGTGCTCCATTTCACATATCGACATTTCGCCAATTTAGCCATCGACTAACGCTCCCACTGTAGAATCACCATTATTCACTCATTTATATTAATATAGGTAGAGGTAGCTCATTTCGACAGGCCTGTATCTTCTATCAAATAATGCTCCCACTATATAAGAGAAAGAAATTACTGGAACCACTGAAATCTTTGTATTAAATAAATATCATAGGCCCCAGCAGGAGTCTCCAACCTGTAGCTCGGGAGCCACCGTCATCTCTCCACCTCCTTCCAAGTGGCTCGCCAAGGGATTTTGGAATTATACTATTGTGCTGAATAACAAAAATGTGGTTAATCACATGCCTATTATTATTATTATTTGTACATGTATCATTTTTAAGACCAACATTGTGCACGAATAAATGGACAATGGTTTATGTTTTATAGGCATCTAACTGTACCCAAAGGCTCGCCCTCTTTCTTATAATCGTCTCAATTTCTTGCGGCCGCTAAAATGAATAGCTCTTTGGCATTTTTGTTTTGTAAAACTAGGTCACTGGATTAAAAAGGTTGGAGATCTCTGGGTTACAGTGTGAATTTCCTATTACAATATAGTGATGTTTTATTTATACAGCGCCTTTCTTAACAGCGTCACATGACCGATGTCACAAACATGACAAATCAGGAAGGTGCAAGTCACAGTGACGTGGTCCAATAAGGACGCAACTAGAGCTCCTACGTCAGAGTATCAGTGTTTTCAGGTGTCCGCACAGTGCAGGATCAGATCTGTGCTCAGATGAAGTCGTGGGAGCTGGAGGCACCAGATCGTTCCGTCTCTGGAGCCGTTTTCCATCGGATTAGCGTGAACGAACACTGCATCCACAACGAAAATGACTCGGATCCGAACTAGAGTGAACAGGGCCTTATCCAGTTTATATATTTGGGATGCAACAATAATCGAAATCGTCAAAAGTGTCAAAATAATATAGAGAGCTGTCAAATTACAAGTCTTTTTGCTTAAATGCATTGTTTTATAGTAACAACAGCTAAAAAACATGGGGAACTACACTGACCATGATGCATTTCAGCGCAGAAAAAATAGGTTTATTGCTTTAATTCTTGGGATTATAGTGATGGTTATAGTGATGATTTGCGCCAAAGTTTTGTCAAGGTATTTTAAAAGCAAAAAGTATCCTAACAACAACTTACAACAACTCTACGAAAATGATAACGATAAAATCAAATATTAAATCCAAACTATTCAATCACCTAATGCATATATTTGCAAATCTAACAGTCAAAACAGACACTAAAACCAAAACACTTTTAAAATGTTACTTGTTACTTGACTTCTGCCTCAAATTGACGGGACACCAGCATAGCCCAATATCTGAATCTGAATCTGAAACATTCCCGACAAAGCAATAACATTTCCTTTCATGGAGTAGTGTTTGACTAACCTGATTCATCAGCCGATTTCACTCTGTAGAAACCGTCTGACATCACAGCATTAGGATTCGTTCGCTCGACGGTAGACGAGTACTTTTTTTATTTAACAAATCACCGCTATTTGGTCGTGACGTATGTAATGCGCCGCTAAAGGGACTAACTGGTATATTAAGCTTTTCCCAAATCCCGTAGGAAGAAGGACAATAACGTCTTTCCCCTTGATAAAATTCACCAAACATTCTCTTTGTTCCGGCTTTAAATCCTCGATCTCGAGAATCATTGCCATGTCTCTTCGTTGATTGGCTGGTGCCCGAACTTTCACTTCCAGGGTTCTTGCAAAATGTCTAGTGTTTTCCGATTTCTGAACTAGTCGCTGGAGAGAAATGAAAGCCTGGCTAGTATTTGACAGACTCTCCCCCAGAAAAGTTACACAATGCACCTTTAAACCTTATCATACCACACTGTGATACTACTACAAGGAGAAATGTTGTAACAGTCTTTCCAAATCGAATAAAGTATTTTTCTATGCCGTGCCCTGACATTCCCGCAGCTCCAAATCTGATCTACACTCCTCCGATGAATGAATCCCGTTTTCATTTTCGCTACAAACACGCTCTAAAACCTTCTTAAACTTACTCACAAACCAGATCTAACCTATGACTAAACCAGTTCTAAACCAGGATTAACCCAGGACTAAACCAGGTCTAAACCAGACTAAACGAGGCCTAACCTAGGACTAAAGCAGGTCTAAACCAGGATTAAACTAGGATTGAACCGGGATTAAACCAGGTCTAAACCAGGAGTAAACCAACTCTAACTCAAGTCCAATCCAGGTCTAAACTAGGTCTAAACCAGGACTAAACCAGGACTAAACCAGATCTAAACCAGGATTAACAAAAAACTAAACTAGCTCTAACCTACGACTAAAACAGGACTAAACCAGATCTAAACCAGGATTAACCTATGAATAAAGCAGGTCTAAATCAGATCTAAACCAAGACTAAACCAACTCTAACCCAGGTCCAACCAAGGTTTAAACCAGGTCTAAACCAGGACTAAATCAGGACTAATCCAGCCGATTTCACTCTGTAGAAACCGTCTGACATCACAGCATTAGGATTCGTTCGCTCGACGGTAGACGAGTACTTTTTTTATTTAACAAATCACCGCTATTTGGTCGTGACGTATGTAATGCGCCTCTAAAGGGGATAACTGGTATATTAAACTTTTCCCAAATCCCGTAGGAAGAAGGACAATAACGTCTTTCCCCTTGATAAAATTCACCAAACATTCTCTTTGTTCCGGCTTTAAATCCTCGATCTCGAGAATCATTGCCATGTCTCTTCGTTGATTGGCTGGTGCCCGAACTTTCACTTCCGGGGTTCTTGCAAAATGTCTAGTGTTTTCCGATTTCTGAACTAGTCGCTGGAGAGAAATGAAAGCCTGGCTAGTATTTGACAGACTCTCCCCCAGAAAAGTTACACAATGCACCTTTAAACCTTATCATACCACACTGTGATACTACTACAAGGAGAAATGTTGTAATAGTCTTTCCAAATCCCATAAAGTATTTTTCTATGCCGTGCCCTGACATTCCCGCAGCTCCAAATCTGATCTACACTCCTCCGATGAATGAATCCCGTTTTCATTTTCGCTACAAACACGCTCTAAAACCCTCTTAAACTTACTCACAAACGCTCTGAAAACACTTTTATTACCTCCTTTGGCTTCCAGCAACAATATCTGTCCCGTAATATCGTCTTATCTCCCAGCGCGTTCATCCACCTCTGCGTTCCTTATATTTTTCATCGGATATTACCTCTCCGTTCTCCGTGGGCCGCGGGGAGTGAGTCTAGACCGTGGAGTTTTGACGAGAGGTTCAGGTGCTCTGTGACATAATGTTGGTTAATGGCGGGTCATCCCCAGTTCACCCTCCCTAACTTCTATCCGTCTTCTTTATCGCCGCTTTTCCCCACATAATAACTTCCTGCTTTGGGATCGCGCGCTTCCTGTTTCGAGAGGACGTGACAAGGCCAGAGGGTCCCGGGGGTTTGTGATTTACCCGCTCCGTGTAACGCGCTACGTCGAGGAACACGGGGGAGAAACGGCTCAGCGTGTGACGGGAATATACCATAAAACGGAGAGGATGTGGGGTTTACATCTGCAATGGAGTCCTGTGGGAAAACGGAAAAGTCGGGTTCTAACGCTGCGTTGGAGTATTTGTTTTTACCGTCGGGATGAACATGAAATCCACTTTTTTTTGCTGCTGACTTCTGTACATTTTGGTTTAATACTATTGTGTGTTGTTTTTAAGTGTGAATTTTTTGGTTATTTCAGTGCAGACAAGGTCAATTTGCAGTTTTCTGGTCAAAAACTTGGTTAGTCCTGGTTTAGACCTGGGTTGGACCTAGGTTGGACCCGGTTTCTCCTCAGTCCTAGGTTAATTCTGGATCAGATCTGATTTAGACCTAGTTTAGAGCTGGTTTAAACCTAGGTTGGACCTTGGTTAGAGTTGGTTTAGTCCTGGTTTAGATCTGATTTAGACCTGCTTCAGTCATAGGTTAATCCTGGTTTAGTCGTAGGTTAGAGGTAGTTTAGTTCTTTGTTAGTCCTGGTTTAGTCCTGGGTTAATCCTGGTTTAGACCTGGTTTAAATTGGACCTGGGTTAGAGTTGGTTTAGTCCTGGTTTAGACCTGATTTAGACCTGCTTTAGTCATAGGTTAATCCTGGTTTAGCCTGGTTTAGTCATAGGTTAGAGCTAGTTTAGTTCTTTGTTAATCCTGGTTTAGACCTGGTTTAGTCCTAGTTTAGATCTAGGTTAGATCTGGGTTGGACCTGGATTAGAGTTAGTTTACTCCTGGTTTAGACCTGGTTTAATCCCAGTTCAGTCCTAGGTTAATCCTGGTTTAAACCTGCTTTAGTCCTTAGTTAGGCTTAGTTTAGTCCTGGTTTAGACTCCTGGTTTAGTCCTGGTTTAGACCTGGTTTAGTCCTGGTTTAGTCCTGGGTTAGACCTGCTTCAATCCTATTTCAGTCCTAGGTTAGAGCTGGTTTATTGCTGGTTTAGTCCTGGTTTTACTAGTAGACCTGGTTTAGCCCTGGGTTAAACCTGGTTTAGTCCTGGTTTAGACCTGGTTCAATCCTGGTTCAGTCCTAGGTTAGACCTGGGTTAGACCTGGTTTATTGCTGGTTTAGTCCTGGTTTACTAGTAGACCTGGTTTAGTCCTGGTTTACTAGTAGACCTGGTTTAGTCCTGGTTTACTAGTAGACCTGGTTTAGAACTTGAGTGTGTGCAGCACTACCACACCCACAGTCAGTGATCTGGGTATTATTACGAGTGACTGAAATGATCATTTAAACCACCAGAGCTTCCAAACACAATAAAAACAGTTCATCTCAGACTCTATCTCAGAATCCTTGCTCAGTCTCCTCCGAGTTCTTCCAAATTCCAAGTTGCGCCGTCCGAGGAAAAAACACGTGTGAATGAAACAAAACACAACCCCAGGTCTGTTTTAGAGGCAACAACATTAAAACATGGATTCAAGAACAAGAACAAGAACAAGAATGTCTTTTGTGTAACCTTGAAAACACCTCAACACCTTTAACATCTCTCACCAAAGTGGATCCTGAGATAATGATTTCCTCTACAGTCTCACTTACATTAGCCGAAGGTGAGACTTGACGCATTTTATTAACCCGGACTCCCATACATATCCCCCAAGTCTCTATCGCGAGTGGTGCTTCTGCTTGTTATTCCGCGCAGGTAGGACCACTCCACTGGGCCCTTGAACAGCTGATATCTGCTCCTCTCAGCGCCGGATCTGAGCGCTGATAAGGCTTCGTTCGTCGCTTCGTTTTTGCCCTCTCCTCTCTCCCTCCGTCTGTTCTCCCGTGTTAAACCTGCTAAAATGTTGTTTATCTGCATCTGTAGGTACAAACAAATCTGCAAACGTTGTTTACGTAACCGCTGGTCAAATTCTGTAGCTTTTGGTATAGAATATAAAGGTGCCAAATTATGTTTATGAGGAGAAAGATAACAGTTTTTCTAGGTATTTTTGAGCTCTGAAATGACCTGTAATTGAATAAATGTAAGATAGAGCTGTTTAATGTCATAATTGCCACTTTTACATGAAAACTTTAATTCTGCATAAAAAATAATTCGCTTTAAAACGACCATGTAAACACTTAATTCCTAATGAAAATTATTATTCGACTTTAAACTTAACTCTGAAGTAAGTGGGTGGTTTATTCCGATTTTAAAGTCGAATTAAAGTATTCCTCGATCATGTAAACCTTTTTTCTTCGTAAAAATAATTCTGCTTGTTCAGCGCATGCTCGTTGGTTTCCGGCAACAGTGTTTTATTTGCTCAGAAATCATTAATTGTTTTAAAAAGGTACACATGTAGCTTTTCTGGTGGATAGACTGTTCCCTTTTATGCAGTTGTACTTGCTTTTATTCAATTATGCGTGTTTTTATCGGTTAAAAATACTGATTGGGCGATTGGAGACATGTCGGCGATCGGCCTAAATCTTGCAGATCTGGGCCAATAGTCGACGTGGGCATGTTATACCGTGTTATAAAGATTAGACTCTCTATATTATGTCCATTTAATCCAATTTACACACAGATAAATGTCCTAATATGTGGCTCCGCATCAGTATTTATCTGTGGAGTAATTTGTCTGTGTCTGTGACGATGTACTGCCCCTGAACGCACCACCAGAGTCACGTCACTCACGCAGCTGCTGTCAACATGCTGGATTATATTCTTTTTATGGACATTAGTTTTGAGTCAGGATTTAAAGGACACTTTTTTGTGAAGTCTTGTGATCTGAGAGGAGCCTGTGTGAGCGCTGAGTGTTGCAAATGTGTCAGTTTTGAAGCTACTTTTGGTTCTTTCACATTGTTTAGCTCTTAACTGCTGTAGCGCCCACATAAACAGGGTGTTTCTCTGACACTGGCCTAGTGTAAAGTGACTATAGAGGCTGTATAAACGTTACTGGTCCTGTATTGATATGTAAATGAGCTGTGAATAGAGGTGTGAATGATCTGCATTGACGCATATAATTAATTACCCATTGACCGCTAAAGGCTGATAGCGGTAAATTATTTACTTTCTTTACTGGCTAGAATGTCATGCAAAAAAATGCCATTAGGTTGACGTACTGTCTTTAAATATGACGTAAAGAGGCAGATTGATTCATCCTTCTGTCTTCGCAGCATTAGGATTCCTTCGTTTGATGGTAGGCGGGTACTTTTTTTATTTAATCAATCGCTGCTATTTGGTCGTGATGTATGTAATGCGCCAAATCCCGTAGGAAGAAGGACAATAACATCTTTCCCCTTGATAAAATTCACCAAAAATCCTCAATCTCGGGAATCGTTGCCAACAAAGAATGTCTGTCTTCGTCTACATCCATCTCGACGCTTGTTTACTGTTGTGCTGTTCCACAAAAGGAACCCAGATAGACGCTTGAGTTTGACGTCATGGCTTCACAGCTCTTCACTGATTGGCCGGTGAACCATCTAGTGTATTCTGATTCCTGACCTAGTCGCTGGAGAGAAATTAAATTGAGTGGAGGCACTAGGTGGCGCCAGACTGACTAGTAAAGAGGCAGAATAACAATAAATGTCGCCGAAACAAACCCAATTAAAAATCCAGTAGAGCCAGACCTAAGTTTTATAATCAATAGAAGATTTACAGTCAATTTTTACATCGGCTTGTTTTATCCGTATCATATTGGACCTGCAGCATGGCCTCGAGGTGTCACCTGGTTTGTCTTTGTGGACATGGGCCAATCTGTGGAACAGTTCAGTCAAAATAATGGCACCTAAATGGATTCGAGCGGGTGTTGTACTCACCAGCAACACAACAACAACAGTATTTGAAGTGAAAAAGCATCACATTGGACGAGTATTTTCTCCTAACTCTGTGATACACGAGAGCAGCTTGCGTCCTGTCCTTTTATCCTCCTGTTATTATAAAGTGACTGCAGTTTGACAGATCGCCCAGAGAAACACTGAGTCTGTGTTTTATCCGCTCACAGTCTCTCCCTCCGACACGCTCATTCTTCATCATTTACTTTTACTGTGAGGCAAAACATCGATCCCCAGCGCCCCCTAGGGTCTGCCGAGCGCGCCGCCGTGCATGCTGGGACTCAGAGCAGATTGCTTAGTCAGTGTTGGCTGTGCGCTCTGCCCAGCGCGGAGGATTCTGGGGCTAAATAAAGGAAAACAGATCAATCAGAGCTGAGACGAGGCAGGAGGCTTGGGTCAGGGAAAGTTAAAGTGGTAGTTAGGAAGAAATAAGAAACCTGCTCAACAAAAGGACACACAATCATAATCAAATGGCCTTTTTCTACTGGATTTTGTTATGATGAAAGGTCTACATTTTGCAGTCATACTACCTTGACAAAGCCTGATCATGGGTTAGGCCTTGTTAGTACTTCATAGCCTTGTTTCCATAGGGACAGTACAGGGTCTAAAGTTGGGGTGTAACGGTACAAAAATCACGGTTTGGTACATACATCGGTTTTGAGGTCACGGTTCGGTTCATTTTTGGTGCAGTGAGGGAACAAAATGACCAAAAACCAGTTGTTTATTTTTGTGTTTATTAAACCAACAATTTTTTTGAACATTATACAAACGGGAAAATAAAATAATTTGAAGAATTGACATTTTATAGCCATTACATTAAAATGGCAAAGAAGAAAAATCAGTTTGTCAACTGGACAAAAGTTTATTTGGTCAAATACGCTCATCCAGACTGCTTCTTCAGTTCTGGTCAGATGCTGGTGGACACTTAGGCTACGTTCAGACTGCAGGGCTTAATGCTCAATTCAGATTTTTTTGTGAAATCCGATGTTTTTGCGAGGTCGTTCACATTTCCCATTAAATGCGACTTGTCTGTGACTTCAGTGTGAACGGTAAACGGCCCGAAAGTGTCCCGCATGTGCACTGGAACACACGATGACGTCAACCCCATGCGTCAACCGCAGCGAGCGTGCTCTGTGTGTACGGAAGTTGTCCAAATATGGACGCGAGCATTGAGCACCTGGCGATTTTACAGTTCCGGTTTCCGCCTGCTTCAGCGCAGAATAGTGACGTTTGTCGCTTGTTAATGACGTGTAGGTGGATGGATGCGCTTTGGCCGTTCAGACTGAAGTCGCATGTCAAAAGATCGGATATGTATCGGATTCAGGAGCACATATCCAAGTGTCCTGGGTCGCATTTGAAAAATTCAGATCTGTGCCGTTCAGACTGTCATTACAAGATCGGATACAGGTCACATAGAAGCCAAAAAATCGGATTTGGGTCACTTCAGGCTGCAGTCTGAACGCAGCCTTATATACTTATATCTGTCTGCAGGAAGGAGCTAAATAACTACTCTGAAACAAACACACCTACTTCTTTACAGTTTCTGTTCGTTAGCTCGGCCTATTGACCTGTACTGAGTGTGGGGTCTAATTAGCATAACTATTCAGGACCGTAATGAAGCGTTCACACTTCTGGACCTAACCTGGCTACACCTGTTGTTCTCTTGTTGAGCTGCGAAACGTATTCGACCAAACAAACTTTTGTCCAGCCGACTAACAGATTTTTCTCCTTTGCCATGAATTCTACCTGGACGACTGAGGGATTTTTCACACATTAAATTAAAATAACTTTTTAAACCTAACGCCGTCCATCGTGGAAAATCGATGCAAATCACTCGTTATATATTCTGCGATGTATTTTGTTATTTCTTGTTCGCTGTTGTGCTGTTGTTTGTCCGCCACCTTTATTTCTTTCTCGTTTCGTGTCACGACAAACCCAAAATGCTTCTAGATCTCAGACTTAAAAGCCGTTGGAGCGTCCAGTGACCAATGGCGCGGCCGCAAAGGATTATGGTCCATGTAGTTTACTATGACGAAATGAATGAAGCACAAAGGGCCCATGCAGCCTCCGTTTTAGATATTTTCCCGAAGGCTGGCCTATGCTCTTTTAAGGCGACCAGTTAGGACATTTTCCCACTGTCTGATATCATATGTGGCCCACGTTTTCTCTGATCATTAGGGTTGTAACGATATCCAAGTCTCACATACGATATCGTCACGGTATGAACCTCACGGTACGATATTTATTGCGATATTTTGCGGAGGTTGACAAAACTATTAATATGTGACTTTTTCCTCTTAAAATGCCTTGACAAGACTTAATCCAAAGAACTAAGACTTAAACGTGTTAGAACTGTTATTTCTTCTTGTCGTCTGCACTGAAATGGAGCAAAGGATCATGGTCTATGTAGTTCCCTTGTTTTTTTTAGCTGTTGCTGCACTAAAAGTCTTAATTTAAGCAAAGAGACTTGTGATTTGATATATTGTGATGGTCCACAATATTATTGTGAGAATTTTGACGATACGATATCACGATATTTTGGTTATCATTACTTGATCCTAATGATCAAGCGTCTTATGATATATGGGAGTGCGAAGTATAATAGGCTATCACATTAAAGGGCCCATCTCATGCAAAATAACTCTTTTCACATTGTATCTTCTGCACATAAACAAACACAATAGTTATTAAACCTTACAGATTTCTTGGAGGCGTAACAGACCAGGAACTATGAAAGTCCGACTATTGTTCATCCCCCGACCGTCCTGAGAAAGCACAGGCTCCGCCCTCTAAACGTGACGTAGGCTCTGAGTGAGCCGCCCTTCCTCCGCCATCTCAGGGAGGGAGGGGGAGACAGGCGTGACCCTGATAGCGGCAGGAATAAACTTTTATTCATCATGGAGATACAGCGCGTTCAGCCGCATGTGTTGGACCCGGAATCGGACGAGGACTTTGAGGTGCACGAAGCTCAAGCACCGAGTCGACATCAGCTGAACATTACTGACTGGTGAAGTATTAATAAACACTAGAAGATAAACTTATTATATCGTGTTTACTGCAGTGTAGAACAATGAACTTATGCTGTCGCTTTAGTTTAGGTGTTCATGTGGGAATTGTCAGACGATGCGGGGTGGAGGCGGTGGAGCGGTGGAGGGGGGGCGAGTTTCTGCTTCACATGTGTCATAGGTGTATCTGCCGCGTCATCGTTGTAGCAGCTTTAGTTCGTTGTCACGTGGGAGAGTGGCAGAAATACGCTGCGATTTGTTAAAAAAACACAGAATCAATCTAAAAACAACTTTGAGGACATATACAAGGCCCACACATCACCCTTAGAAAGCTCTGAAAAGTTGATTTTGCGTGAGATGAGCCCTTTAATATTAAAAACATTTCAATATCTAAATGCGGCATGCCGGAATAGCAGCGCGTGACCAAAACAAAGTTGACGTCTGTCCATCCGGGTCGTTGTGTTTGTTTGTTTTTTTTTCATTTTTGATGGAGGCTTCATCTTTAGCCGTTACCCAGAATGCTTTAGTTCTGCCTCGTGTACACAGCTGTCGGCGGTGATCTCTGTTACCTGATCCGAGCCGCCCCCTGACCCCGAGCCCTCCAGCGCCCCCTGTGTCCCCTCTGAACCACAGCGGCGGCTAATTAGGAGCTAATCGGCAGAGCTTCACTTTAAACAGGAGCGGTGAGGGGAGAGGCCTAACCTAACGATGAACAGAGAACAGAGGCTTTGAACAGGGTTTATCCGGGCTCCGCTGCGGCCCACAGGGACCCAAGCACACAAACACACAGGTCTACACACACACAGGTCTGCTGGAAAAACCTGACACACACTCGGGGCTATTTTAAGTCCAGGACCAGTCACGGAACGAGTCATTTAACTGGAAATGTCCCTGGACTTGGAAAAGTATTAGGATTTTAACTTAAATGTTTGAGTTTGAGCCACAAGTTCTGAATGATTCATATTTTGGAACTGGCAACAACTTAAGCAATTTAATTTAAGTACTACACTATAGTCACTAAAACACTCAGGAGCTAAAAGTGGTTTAGTTCTGGGTTAGACCTGGGATAGTCCTGTCTTAGACCTTGTTCAGTGCTGAGTTAGACCTACTGTAGGTTAGACCAGCCCTGAAATAGATCTGGCTCAGTCCTCATTTAGTCGTGAGTTATAGACCGAGTTTAGTCCTGGTTTAGACCTTGTTAAGTGGTTTGACCTGGTTCAGTCCAAGGTTAGACCTGGTTTAGACCTGGTTAAGACCTGGTTTAGACCTGGTTTAGTCCTGGTTTAGTCGTGGTTAAGGCCTGGTTTAGACCTGGTTAAGACCTGGTTAAGACCTGGTTTAGACCTGGTTTAGTCCTGGTTTAGACCTGGTTAAGACCTGGTTTAGACCTGGTTTAGTCGTGGTTAAGACCTGGTTTAGACCTGGTTAAGACCTGGTTAGTCCGGGGTTTGACCTTGATTAGGTGTATTTGTAGTAGTTGTTTGGTCCGGGTTCAACCTCATTTAGACTTTGTTTAGTCCGGGTTGAGTCCTGGTACAGACTTGGTTTAGTACTCATACTTAGTTAAACATGGGTTAGACCTTGTCTAGACCTGGTCTAGACCTAGTTTAGTCCACTTTAGTCCTGGTTTAGTCCTGGGTTATTTATGGATCAGTCCTGGTTCAGTCCTGGTTCAGTCCTGGTTTAGTCCTGGTTTATTCCTGGTTCAGTCTTGGGTTAGTCCCCGTTCAGTCCTATTTTAGTCCTGTTTGAGACCTGGTTTAGTCTTGGTTTAGACCTGAGTTAGTCTTGGTTTAGACCTGGTTTAGTCCTGGTTTACTTTAGTGCCGACTTAGTCTTTGTTTAGACCTATTCTAGACCTAGTTTAGACCTGGTTTACTCCTGGTTTAGTTTAGAGCCGATTTAGTCTTTATTTAAACCTGGTCTAGATCTAGTTCAGTCCTGGGTTAGTCCTGGTTTAGTCGTTGATTAGTCGTGGTTTAGTCCTGGTTTAGACCTGGTTTAATCTTGGTTTAGTTTAGTGCCGATTTAATCTTTGTTTAAACCTGGTCTAGACCTAGTTTAGTCCTGGGTTAGTCCTGGTTCGGTCCTATTTTAGTCCTGTTTTAGACCTGGTTTCGTCTTGCTTTAGACCTGAGTTGGTCTTGGTTTAGTCCTTGTTTAGTCCTGGTTTAGTCCTGGTTTAGTCCTCTGTCTGCAGTGTTCAGTCTTTTCCACACGTCGCTCAGTTTTGACACTTTCATTCGACAAATCCACAGTTCAGTTTCACTTTGTCTCATTTTGTCTCCGTCGTCTTTCCGTCCCTCACGTCTCCCCAAATCCCACAGACGACCGGCTCCTCTTAAAAGCAGCTCCCGGAGACATTCCTGGAGCTTTCTTCTTTGACAAATTGTCTCAGATTCCCCTGTTCACACACGCCGAAGACGAGGAGGACGAGGAGGAGGAGGAGGGACGAAGGCTCCGAGGTCCCACTGATGTCTGACAGCTCTTTTGTGTTCGCCGCACACCCCCGGGCTGCGGCAACCTCCCCTTTAAACAGACCCGGACTTACACGGGAGCGCGGGACTCACCTCGACCTCCTCGATAAAGACGCAATCTGTAACTTTTCCTTTGGTAGTGCCGCGTCGCCTGGAATGTTCCGCAGCGTGGCTTTAAACGTACCGTGACCGAGGCCATGTTCAAGGTTAGATCTGAGTTAAGTGGACGTAATGAACGAAAAGCAAACAAGATCTAATCGTCTTTAAAGCCCAACGGTGTGAAATTTTGTAAAGAAAAAGCATCGCCATGGAGACAAATACACGTCTGGCTCTCCACCAGAAAAGTTCCATATTGTGCATTTTTAATTTAGGTTTTCACTTACCGTACGTTTACAAGTTTTTTAGTAGTACATGTAGACGTAGACGTAGTCGTGGACTTAGACGAAAACGTAAACTTAGATGTAGACTTAGTTGTGGACTTAGACATAGATGTAAACGTAGACGTAAACATAGACTTAGACGTAAACGTAGACTTAGACGAAGACTTTGACGTGGACTTAGACTTAGACCTAGACTTAGACAGAGATGTAGTCTTGGACTTAGATATAGACTTAGACGTGGACTTAGACATAGATGTAGACTTGGACTTAAACATAGACTTAGTTGTGGACTTAGACGTAGACTTAGACTTAAACGTAAACGTAGACTTAGATGTAAATGTAGACTTAGACGTGGACTTAGACTTAGTCATAGACTTAGACGTGAACTTAGACTAGATGTAGACTTGGACTTAAACATAGACTTAGAATTGGACTTAGATGTAAACATGGATTTAGGCGTAGACTTAGACTTAGACGTGGACTTTAAAATAGACGTAAACGTGGTCTTAGATGTAGACTTTGACGTGGACTTAGACGTAGACATAGACTTAGACGAAGATGTAAACTTAGATGTGGACTTAGACTTAGAATTAGATTAGACCTAGATTTAGACTTAGATTAGACTTGAATTTAAATTTAGATTTAGATTTATCTTAGATCTAGATTTAGACGTAGATTAGATTTGGATTTAGACTTAAATCGTATGTAGACTTAAGACTTAGACTTTGACTTGGGCTTAGACTTAGATGAGATTTAGATTTAGACTTAGATTTAGATTAAATTTAGACTTAGACTTAGACTTGGACTTGGACTTTATTGATCCACAAGGGAAATGACTTGGACACATCACAGGTTTAGTTTGTTTTTAATCTTTCTCTTGTATTTCTCATAATTTAATTAGTTTTTTTAATCTTACTCTTGTGTTTCTCGCGCTGGAGAGGGACATAACTCGTGTTCTGTTCTGAGGAAACGACGAGGAAAGTGAGTGGAAATGATCCCAAAGAAGTGACGTGGACTCGAGACTTTTCACGAGCCAAACAGAAGTGATGAAGTGCAGGTCGTTTGTCACGTTGACGTGCGGCCGCTCAAACAGCTCCACTCATCAGAGCTCGCCTTGTTTCCGTTATATTTCACCCGGAATGTCCCGCACTGTGGCATTAAACGTATCTATCACCGCGGAGACAAGCAGGTGACGGCGCGGGTCGTTTGTCATGTCGACGTGCAGACGCTCAAACAACTCCAACTCACCATTTTGTTTCTTTTACTTCTGTTATTTGTGCTGGAGCTTATGAGTAGTAGTAGTAGTAGTAGTAGTAGTAGTAGTAGTAGTAGTAGTAGTAGTAGTTGTAGTAGTTGTAGTAGTTGTTGAAGTTGTAGTAGTTGTAGTAATTGTAGTTGTTGTAGTAGTTGTTGTAGTAGTTGTACTTGTTGTAGTAGTTGTACTTGTTGTAGTAGTTGTAGTAGTAGTAGTAGTATTAG
>NW_026571133.1:1425000-1477500 GCF_026225935.1 Boleophthalmus pectinirostris
TCTCTTCCTCTTCTCTCTCTCTCTCTTTCCCTACCTTCCTCCCTCTCTGTACCTTTTCAGTTCTCTCTCTTTCAGTCCCTGTCCCCCTCTTTCTCTCTTCCTCTTTCTCTCTCTCTCTCTCTTTCCCTACCTTCCTCCCTGTCTCCCTCTCTGCACATTTTCATTTCTCTCTCTCTGTCCCTCTCTTCTCTCTCTCGGTCTCTCTCTCTTTTTTTTTATCTCCCTCTCTCCGTCCTCTCTCTCTCTGCACCTCTTTCTCTCTTTTCTCTCTCCCTCTCTCTGCCTCTCTCTCTTCTCTCTCTTTCCTCCCCTCCCCTCTTTCTCTCATCTCTCTCTCTCTCTCTCTCTCCCTCCTCTCCCTCCCTCCCTCCTCTCTCTCCTTCCCTCTCCCTCCCTCTCTCTCCCTCCACTCTCCTCTCTCTCTCTCTCTTCCCTCTCTCGTCTCTCTCTTTTTTTTCTCTCCCTCTCTCCCTCTCCCTCTCTCACTCTCTTCTCTCTCCTTCTCTCTCTCTCTCTCTCTCTCTCTCTCTCTCTCCTCTCTCCCTCCCTCTCCTCTCCTCCCTCATCTCTCCTCCTCTCTCTCCCTCTCTCCTCTCCTCCCTCCTTCTCTCTGTGTTTTATGAGCTTTTGGAAGTGTCCAGGTTTCATTTCAGCTTCATTTCTCCGGAGAAGATTTTCTGTGGAGGAAGCAGAGACCCGGTGCACTTTGACCTGCAGTCGGAACAGCTGCAGGTCCGGGCCAGTTCAGACCAGTGGAAACACAAGTGGGATAAAAAAAAGAAGAAAATACACGTTTCAGGAGAATATTTTTTGCTTCGTTTGCATTTGAGATCAGCTTTTATTAGTAAGAAAAATAATCTGATGAGTCGTATTACTGTAAAAGTGTGAAAGGGGGTTAAACCAGGTCTAAAACAGGTCTAAAACAGGTCTAAAACAGGTCTAAATCAGGTCTAAATCAGGTCTAAATCAAGTCTGAACCAGGTCTAAAACAGGACTAAACCAGGACTAAACAGGAACTGAATCAGGATTAAACCAGGACTCCTCTGATCCTTCGTGACCTTTACAGACAAAACCACAAGAGCTGCACAAAAACAGGTCTAAAACAGGTCTAAACCAGGTCTAAACCAGGTCTAAACCAGGTCTGGTCTAACCACGGACTAAACTGGGACTACACCAGGTTTAAATCAGAACTAAACCAGGTCTAAACAAGGACTAGACAGGAACTGAATCAGGATTAAACCAGGACTCCTCTGATCCTTTGACAAAACCACAAGAGCTGCACTAAACCAGGTCTAAACCAGGTCTAAACCAGGTCTAATTCATGTCTAGTCTAACTGAGGACTAAACCAGGTCTACACCAGGACTAAATCCAGACTTAACTGGGACTAAACCAGGTCTAAACCAGATCTAAACCCAGTCGACACCAAATCTGTAGATTGCACAAAAGATGCAATTAACCAGGACTAAATGTGGTCTAAACCAGGACTAAACCAGGACTAAACCAGATCTAAACCAGGACTAAACCAGGGCTAAACCAGGTCTAAACCAGGACTAAATGCGGTCTAAACCAGGACTAAACCAGGACTAAACCAGGTCTAACCCAGGACTAAACCAGGACTCTAACTTAAGTGTCTCACACAGTTGGAGCTAAACCAGGACTAAACCTGGACTCTCCTGGACTCTCCTGGACTGTCCTGGACTCTCCTGGACTGTCCTGGACTCTCCTGGACTCTCCTGGACTGTCCTGGACTGTCCTGGACTCTCCTGGACTCTCCTGGACTGTCCTGGACTGTCCTGGACTCTCCTGGACTCTCCTGGACTCTCCTGGACTGTCCTGGACTGTCCTGGACTCTCCTGGACTGTCCTGGACTGTCCTGGACTCTCCTGGACTCTCCTGGACTGTCCTGGACTGTCCTGGACTCTCCTGGACTCTCCTGGACTGTCCTGGACTCTCCTGGACTCTCCTGGACTCTCCTGGACTGTCCTGGACTCGTCCTGGACTCTCCTGGACTCTCCTGGACTCTCCTGGACTCTCCTGGACTCTCCTGGACTGTCCTGGACTGTCCTGGACTGTCCTGGACTGTCCTGGACTGTCCTGGACTGTCCTGGACTCTCCTGGACTGTCCTGGACTGTCCTGGACTGTCCTGGACCCTCAGACCTCGTTCCGTTTCATGATTCACCTCCTTCTCACTCGTTCCGTCCGACTTCCAGTTAAAGGGATTGTGCAACAGCGGCTCTGACCTGTTACAGATAATGACACGATTATTCTTCTGCTCGTCACCTTCCCTTTAAGTCCGGCTCCGGTCAGTCTCATCCGTCTCTGGGTCAGACTTTCACTTCACAAACCCGTCCTGTCCGTGGGTTTCAGAATGACCAACAATTACAACCGTTGCCATAGCGACTGACAAATTTAAAAGTCCAGTATTACGCAAAATTGACTCATGTGGATTATTCGATTTACAAAGACGAGGAAAATCTTCACGTAAGAAGTTTTGTCTGATAAAAGAAAATGAAAAGTCCAGACTTTATTTAACTAAATTAAAAATATTATTGATAGAAGACGAGGAAACACGTCGACGCAGCAGGATTTAGTCCTGTTAAATCCTGTTTTAGACCTGGTTTAGTCCTGGTTTAGACCTGGTTTAGTCCTGGTTTAGACATGGTTTAGTCCTGGTTTTAGTCCTGGTTTTAGACCTGGTTTAGTCCTGGTTTAGACCTGGTTTTAGACCTGGTTTAGTCCTGTTAAATCCTGGTTTAGACCTGGTTTAGTCCTGGTTTTAGACCTGGTTTTAGACCTGGTTTAGTCCTGGTTTTAGTCCTGGTTTAGACCTGGTTTAGACTTGGTTTAGACCTGGTTTAGACTTGGTTTAGCCCTGGTTAATCCTGGTTTAATCCTGGTTTAGACCTGGTTTTAGACCTGGTTTAGACCTGGTTTAGTCCTGGTTTTAGACCTGGTTTTAGACCTGGTTTAGTCCTGGTTTTAGTCCTGGTTTAGACCTGGTTTAGACTTGGTTTAGCCCTAGTTAATCCTGGTTTAATCCTGGTTTAGACCTGGTTTTAGACCTGGTTTAGACCTGGTTTAGACCTGGTTTTAGACCTGGTTTAGACCTGGGTTTAGACCTGGTTTTAGACCTTGGTTTTTAGACCTGGTTTAGACCTGGTTTTAGACTTGGTTTAGACTTGGTTTAGTCCTGGTTTAATCCTGTTTTAGACCTGGTTTAGCCCAAAATGTAAAAACAGGAAAATCCCGCATTGTAATCCATTTATTTCAACAAAGTAACTGTAATCCAATTACCACTCACTGAAACAGTAACTGTAACTGAATACAGTTACTCATAATTTGTACTCTGATTACTCCAGTACATGTAATCTGTTACTCCCCAACACTGTGTATAAGTCACAGGAAACACCCAAACCATGAAAAAAAGTGTGATTTATTGTATCAATACGATACTAAAAAAGTCACATTTTCAGGACAAAAATGATGCTTTCCTGAACAGTTTTAAAATGATCTTGAGCTGAATCAGAACAAGTCTAAGAGCGCACAGGGACTAGAAAAAAAAGTTCTATTATTTAATGTTGAAAATGACTATTGTCTAAAGAAAGAGTTGAATTTGTTTTATTATTTCAATTTCCTGTCTGTTTTGTCGTTATTGGCTTTGACACCGTGAACAAGCCTCACTGTAATTCACATTGTGTTTTCAAATGGCCTTTTCCCTCGACGGTGAATCAGAGCTGATCCATCTGTGACTCATGAAGTGAACGGCTCATCCAGGAGCCACAGACTCACCACCACCACCGCTGCTGCTGCTGCTGTAGTGTCAGTGCGGTGGAGCCCTCTACTGGCAGCCCCAGGAAACTGCAACAACACTGTAAACACTGAGTCACAGCGGCTCAGAACATGTTTAAGATTTATTTTATTTTTTCCTCTTTGTCAAATTGATTTCACCACCACAGAATCAAAACTATATGCACTGTTGGGCAAGTGATCTGAACCAGACTGAACCAGGACTAAACCAGGACTGAACCAGGTCTAAACCAGGACTGAACCAGAAATGAACCAGATCTAAACCAGGTCTAAACCAGGACTAAACTAGGACTAAATTAGGACTAAACCAGAACTAAACCAGGTCTAAACCAGGACTAAACCAGATCTAAACCAGAACTGAACCAGGACTAATCCAGGACCGAACAAGGACTAAACCAGGACTAAATCAGATCTAAACCAGGACTAAACCAGGTCTAAACCATGTCTAAACCAGAGCTGAACCAGGACTAAACTAGGACTAAACCAGAACTAAACCAGGTCTAAACCAGGACTGAACCAGATCTAAACCAGGACTAATCCAGGACTAAACCAGATCTAAACCAGGACAAAACCAGGTCTAGACCATGTCTAAACCAGAGCTGAACCAGGACTAAACTAGGACTAAACCAAAACTAAACCATGACTAAAACAGACCAGACCAGACCAGACCCGTCCAAAACAGAACAGAACAGATCAGACCAAGCTAGACCAGACCTGACCAGATCAGACCTAACTCAGAGCCAGACCAGACCAAACTAGACCAAACCAGACCAGACCAGACTTTGGTCCTCACATCTCCGAGTCTGTGAGCAGCAGATGGATCAGCGACACCGGCTGCATCGGACTCACGAACGCCTTTTTATTTCCAAATAAACAGAAATGATCAGCGTTTCGAGTCTGAGCACATTTCCGTCGAGCTCTGATGTTCCTCTCTGATGTTCAGTCTGACGTTCGCTCTGATTTTCGCTCTGATTTTCGCTCTGAAAACACTGAGAAATACAAACACAATTTTCCTAACGCGCGAATATGAATTATTGACAGAGGAAATACCGCAATGTATTTTGGATCATTTCTGCTCGGCTTTGTTGTGTTTTGAATCACTTTCGTCAGCAATAGTTGTTTTAAAATGTAATAAGTAAAAGTAAATGTGATTGTTTACGCTGACGTATCTGACATTTACTCTCTTACAGTTGTTTTTATTGCTGAAAATACTGAATATATTGGCTGTACCTTGGAAAACATGTATTTTGACTGTGAGCCGCGTCGCCTCTCCACAGATCTGACCTGTACCTTGACAAAGAAGTAAAAGTATTTGGTGATCAAATTAAAACGAGTCTCAGAAGTACTTTTGAGGAGCCTAAATATAATAATTACCCCACCGGATCCGCTCTCTCTTTCTCCCTGTCCTCCTTCTCTTCCTTCCTCTTCCACTCTTTCTCTCTCTCTTTCACTCTCCATCCCTCCTTTCCTCCTCTCTCCCTTCCCTCTCTCTCTCTCTCTCCACTCTTTCCCTCTCTCTTGCCCTCTCTCTCTTGTCTCCTCCTCTCCCCCTCTTTCTCTCTCCTCCCCTCTCTTTCTCGCTCTCCCTCCTTTCCTTCCTCTCTCTCTTCTTCTTCTCTCTCTCTCTCACCTCCTCTTCCACTCTCCTTCCCTCTCTCCCTTCCTCCCTCTCTCCTTCGCCCTCCCTTTCCTTTCCCTGCCTCTCGTTTCCTCCTCTCTCCCTCTGTCTCCCCTCCTTCTCTCTCTCTTTTCTCCTCCTCTCCTCCTTCCTCTCTTCTCTCCTCTTTCTCACCCTCCCTCCTTCCTTTTCTTTCCCTCTCTCCCTCCTCCTTCTTCTCTCTCTCCACCTCCTTTCCCTCTCTCTTGCCCTCTCTCTCTCGTCTCTCTCTCCCCTCTTTCTCTCTCCTCCCCTTCTCTTTCTCGCCTCTCCCTCCTTTCCTTCCTCTCTCTCTCTTTCTTCTTCTCTCTCTCTCTCACCTCCTCTTCCACCTCTCCCTCTCCTTCCCCTCTCCTCCCTTCCTCCTCTCTCCCTCTCTCTCTCCTTCGCCCTCCCTTCTCCTTTCCCTGTCTCTCGTTTCCTCCTCTCTCCCTCTATCTCCCCTCCTTCTCTCTCTCTTTTCTCCTCCTCTCCTCCTTCCTCTCTTCTCTCCTCTTTCTCACCCTCCCTTCTTCCTTTTCTTTCCTCTCTCCCTTCCTCTCTCCCCTCCTTCTCTCTCTCCACCTCCTTTCCCTCTCTCTTGCCCTCTCTCTCTCTCGTCTCCTCCTCTCCCCCTCTTTCTCTCTCCTCCCCTCTCTTTTCTCGTTCTCCCTCCTTTCCTTCCTCTCTCTCTTCTTCTTCTCTCTCTCTCACCTCCTCTTCCACTCTCCTTCCTCTCTCTCCCTTCCTTCCTCTCCCTCCTCTCTCTCCTTCGCCCTCCCTTTCCTTTCCCTGTCTCTCGTTTCCTCCTCTCTCCCTCTATCTCCCCTCCTTCTCTCTCTCTTTTCTCCTCCTCTCCTCCTTCCTCTCTTCTCTCCTCTTTCTCACCCTCCCTTCTTCCTTTTCTTTCCTCTCTCCCTTCTTCTCTCTCTTCCCCATCTCTCTCCCTTCCTCTCTCCCCTCCTTCTCTCTCTCCACCTCCTTTCCCTCTCTCTTACCCTCTCTCTCTCGTCTCCTCCTCTTTCTCTCTCCTCCCCTCTCTTTCTCGCCCTCCCTCCTTTCCTTGTTCTCTCTTCTTCTTCTCTCTCTCTCACCTCCTCTTCCACTCTCCTTCCC
The DNA here is from genome assembly GCF_026225935.1 of Boleophthalmus pectinirostris. Taxonomy (NCBI): domain Eukaryota; kingdom Metazoa; phylum Chordata; class Actinopteri; order Gobiiformes; family Gobiidae; genus Boleophthalmus; species Boleophthalmus pectinirostris. The sequence continues at coordinate 1,431,562 of NW_026571133.1, forward strand.
TCTCTTCCTTTCTCCTCCTCTCGTTCTCTCCCCCCCCTCCTTCCCACACTCCCCCTCCTCACTCTCTCCCTTCCTCCCTCTCTCCTTCGCCCTCCCTTTCCTTTCCCTCTCTCCAGCCCTCTCTCTCTTTTCTCCTCCTTCCTCTCTTCTTCCCTCTTTCTCACCCTCCCTCCTTCCCTTTCTTTCCTCTCTCCCTTCTTCTCTCTCTCTTCCCCATCTCTCTCCCTTCCTCTTCCACTCTCCTTCCCTCTCTCTCTCTCTCTCTCCTCCCTACCTTCCTTTCCTTCCTCTCTCCTCCCTCTCTCTTTTAGTTTATGTGTTGGTAAAACGTGCTATACAAATAAAGTTGGATTGGTTTGAATTGGATAATAATAAAGATTTACTCAAACGTATGAATGAAACAAAACACAACTCCAGGTCTGTGTTTGTGAGGCTTAAACCACAGGTGTCAAACATAAGGCCCGGGGGCCAGATCCGGCCCTCCAAGACCTTTAATGTGGCCCTCGGCTGATTTTCTACTAAAATATTTTAATTATATTTTCTATTAAAATATTGGTAATTTTCTGCGTCGCTGAGCACAGCAGCGTCTCCAGCGTCTCTGTACGTGGCCCCTCCCACCAGAGCAGCACAAATGAAGACTTGTCTCTTTCCAAACGCTCTTAAAGGACGATCGTTTTGACTGTTGACCGTGACACCCTCATCAGAAAAATGTCCAACATGAGAAAAGTGGAGCCGAGTGCAGGATTTTACAACAAAAACTGACTTATTCCTATTTGCAAACAAGTTCATGTTAAAACATTGTGTTGAAATTGCATTTTTCTTAAAGTTTCAGGTTGTTCATAATATTATAATATTTTGTAGAAGAAAGAGTTCATCAATTAAAAAAGATTTCTGTAATAGATTTGTGTTTCTCTGCACAAATATTTCAACTTATTGTTATTTTTGGGGTTTATATGACATGAGTTTTCTGATCCGGCCCCTTTAGGATCAGAGTAGGTTGGATACGGCCCCCGGACCAAAATGAGTTTGACACCCCTGACTTAAACCTTCATAAGAATCAATTTTGTTTAGGGTGACCGAACGTCCGTTTTTCCCCGGACATGTCTGTATTTTGCGTCCTGTCCTGGGCGTCCAGGTTTTTTTTTTTTTATAAAGTGATGCGAATGTCCGGGTTTTCATTACCGTTCATTAAACTGAGCGTCTCTCGTAGCGTCTGTGACTCAGAAGGAGCGAGACACAAACAGTCGGTCAGTCTGCAACATACCGAAGCACAAAAGCGCTTTTAACAGTGACTTGTACAAGAAATTCTCCATTTTCCATCCCGGTCGGGACAAGTGTGAGTCCATGTGCACAGGTTGGGAGGTGAGAGGACAGTGGAGTTACGTTCTAAAAATAACCTGCGATAGGTGAAATCCACGAAAGTATCAACTTTATATTTTACAATTATTATATCTGTTTTAAGTCTGTAAAACCCCTCAGCACAAACTTTATACACTTTTCTCAGACAGGAACACTTGCAACCCTTTTTACATTCCTTCTTTAAACTTATTTCTGCTGTCGTCCTTTTGTTTATTTTCCTCCTTCTTTATGTAACGAACTGAAGATTCATTTATTCTGTAATGGAGCCCAACAGCGCAGAGTCCTGCACGGGTCCATTTTTGGAGACCTGCAGTACAACACCGCACCCGCGCAGGACAGGACCGCACCTGCCCGTTAACCTGAGTTTATATCAAACCTTTGCGCTGCCTACACCACGGACTGAACCAAGACTAAACCAGGACTAACCCAGGACTGATTCCAGGACTGAAGAGGAGGACTAATCCACGACCGAACCAGGACTAAACCAGGACTAAACCAGAACTGAAACAGGACTCAGCGTCAGGACGGGCTCGGAGGTGACTGCAGGAGAAAGGACCAGCTCAGCTCCGCACCTCACGGAGTTAAACGCGGCAGTTGCCCGATCGCGCTTTGCGGACAAACTGCTCGGCGTTTTCTCTCTTAAGTCCAAGATTAGTCCTGATTTAGACCTGGTTTAGTCCTGACCCACCCGTGTGTAATTACTACCCATCTGTAATACACAATACGCGTTCATAAAAAATAAAAAAATAACCAAGGTGACTGGGTTTTCACAAACGAAAATATGGTCACCCTAATTTTGTTGAATATAGGAGCTTTAAAGGTTGTATAGAGGATTTTTTTTTAAGGGAAGAGAAATACAGCGACAGTCCTTGTGCGCGTTCAGAATTTACTGTTGAAGTTTGACCTGTCTAGAAGTAATTCAGCGACCGACGCGTCAGTTTTTAGACCCTTCGTCTGCTTTCGGTCGCGCCATCGCTGGACGAGATCTCCAAGAATCACCTCAGTTTGGCTTTGCTCCTTTTCCCCCTTCTCTTCTTCTTTCAGCGACCTCAAAAAACGACTTTCTTTTGCGGCGAACCGGTCGTGGATTCTCGTCCGCCGTCACGACAAACTTTGTGTGAAATGCGAGGAAGCGACAGTTCGAAAAAGCCTCTAAGAACCACTGCGTAAACCACGTAATCCCCGCGCTCCGACAAGTCAGTTATACTAGGGAGTTTGATTGACAACTCAACAGCCAATAGAAAATGAGGGAGCCTCGTTTTCTATTGGCTGATGTTTATCTGGCCTCAACACGTCCACAGTTGATAGATTTTCATTTATTTTTTTTTGGTCATCATAATTACAAAGCTGCTGCGTCTCTGTAATGGTATTTTAATCTTTCACTGACAGTTTGAAACTAAAAAAAATCCTATTTTTAAGTTTGAATTGGGAATACTCAGTGTCCTTGTACTAAATCTGATGATAACTTGATTTCAGGTGTCTGTTTTGTAACTCGATGGGATTTGTTTCTCCGTTTTTAAAAGAAATCTCCAAACTCACGATCCACAAATTGAATCAAAAAGTGTCACAAAGTTCGGCGTCTCCTCCTCCAAACCAAAGTGAAATGACTTTGTTTTTTTTTTTTCCCCCAACAATCGCTTCTGAAAAAGGTGCCAGAGACGCGATCGTTGTCAGTTGAAAGGACTTCGGAAGATTAATATGACAAGTTTTTGGAGCAGATCCCAAACAAATTGTGACGCGGTTTAACATTTGTGGAAGATAAGTTTGGATGTTTCTCGTCTTTCTCTCTCCTCGTGTTCAGGTGAAGTGTCCAAGTCTCTGTTTGTTTAGTTTGTGTGAGTCACGGCTGAAGATGGCCTCAACCGTGACTCACTGCCGATGGAATAAATTATGTGTTTTCCTCCTGTAAAATCTTTTATTTGGTTATCTTACACCAGAAGTTTAGTGGTTCAAAATCCGCCGTTCTGTCCTTAGGCAAGACACTTTGTTTGAAGAATATGCAGGTGTGAACGTGTTTGGTTCTTTTATACCAGAAGGTTTGTGGTTCAACTGCAGCTCTAGTCCATGATTTGGCTTTTTACCATTTTAAAGCCATTTTGGAACATTCTAGGTCAGGGTTTCTCCAGCCTTTAACTCAGGAGCCACTAGAAGCTCTTCACCTTCTTCCAAACAGCTCATCAAAAAATTTCTGAATTATATTATATGAAGTTTTGTGCCGAATAACAAAACTTTGATGAATAGAATGACTGTAAATGTGTAATTTTCATGCCTAACTTTACTTTCTGCACTAATAAATGGATAATGGTTTATGTTTTATTGACGTCTAACTGTTCCTATCTAAGGCCGTGGCAGAGCTTCCACCGGAAAAGTTGCGCAGTGCCTCTTTAACCTGCAGACAGAGACATGTACAAGTTTCCTTTCTGATCGGATAATTGCCCTGAGACCCAAAATACCAAATTATAACATAAAATTTGGCCATCACGTCTAATGTTTTTGTAATTAAGAATAAATCAGGATTACTATTGTTACCGGTAAAAGCTATCGATTTGAACATGTTTACTTCATATCAGGGACAGAGATGGGTCAAATTTATGGAATTTAAAATCAAAATCTTAAGCACAGTTTGATAATCTAGGAAAAATGAGAAAATGGTCCAGTTTTCTTCATCTACGGGTCATTGTAAGAGCGTAAGTTTGCATTAGGACGGTGGGGACACATCACAACCAATATTTGCGGAAGACAAAACAGTCCCTACCAATATTTACCATTTTATTTTAATAAACAAAAATATACATTTATTGCTCAGTAACTTTAGTTCACATTGTTTTTATTAGATGTTCTGAGAGTGATGTGATTTGTGGAGCCAGGAGCCTAAACTGGGGAAGCGTCGGCTTGAGCAGCGTGAGTGAAGACGCTGCACCAAACTCTGAAAAACTTTTCAAAAGGAACTTACTCGGCTTCATCTTTAATTAAACTTTCCTTATCCTCTTGAGACCCGAGCTTTTGTCTGGTGTGCATTTTTAATTTCTCCTTGCTATTCGGGATAAGTAGGACCTAATAAGTATCATAACTAAACTTTGTTTTTATACAGGAAGTAGATTTTGCAAAAAAATGTAGTCCTCATATGCAAACACAACAGGTGTAGCCAGGTCAGGTTCAGAGGTGAGGAAGCTCCATTATGGCCATGAATTGTTCTGCTTATTAGACCCCACACCCTTGCACAGGTCAATAGGCCGAACTAACAAACAGAAACTGTAAACAAGTGTGTGTTAGTTTCAGTGTAGTTAGCTCCTCCCTGCAGATATAAGGAAGTGTCCAGCAGCGTCTGACCAGAACTGAAGAAGCAGCTTGGATGAGCTGCGAAACGTCTTCAACCAAACTAACTTTTGTCCAGTCGAAAAAGAGAATTTTGTCCTTGCCACATCCTCATATCAGGACAATGAGTCGATCTTACTGTGTGACACAAGCAAATGTACCACTTAAATCAACTATTTACAACTGTAAACTCTAGTGTTGTAAACCAGTACTGGTCTCGAGACCAGCCTCAAGACCACTTTTTAACAGTCTTGGTCTCGTCTCGGACTCGAGCACATTTGGACTCGGTCTTGTCTCGGTCTTGATGTTGCTTGGTCTCGGTCTTGTCTCGGTTTTGGCCTTTAAAAGTCTCAGTCTTGTCTCTGTCTCGACCCTCAGAGGTCTTGGTCTTGTCCTGGTCTCGGGACATTGTGGTCTCGGACTGGTCTTGGACTTGATTAGCGTGGTCTTGACTACAACACTAGTAAACTCATCCAAGTTCAGCTAACAACATGACACAATAACATTATCGTCCCATTTTCCTCAAACGAGGACATGACATTTCCTGATGCTCTAGTTTGGTCTGATTACTCAAATGTGTCACATTTTAATGCCATATGAAGACAGAGACATTATTGTACATAAATACATTGGTTTCATTCATAAAATTTGGTCATAAACTTTACCTTGCTGTTTTTTGTTTTGAGAGCTGCTGTAGAAGATTTTTGTTGATATTCCTGCCATTATTCTTTGATCTGAAATTGGTGTAATATTGTGATATCACCAGAATATGCTGCGGGCAGTGTCCCTCAGTGTGACTAACAGGTCAAAGTTTAAAAAAAATGGAGAATCATGGTGCTAAGAGGCAAAAATGTAATGTCATGAATCATCTTAGAAGGACAACGGACACAAACTGAACATTTTGCATATTCTCATTTATTTTGGATCTGCCCAGACTCTGAGTGTTTCTGGAAAGAATTCATAAAACATTATCCTTTCTTATAAAGATGTTCCCACCAAAGCTGAGACCAAACCTCCGCCCTTTCTCTAATTGTAGCGTCCCATTATTTTCGGTTCAATCAACAATTACACTTTGTCATCCTCAGCATTGTTCAGCTGTTTAAACCTTTGACACGTTTCTTAAATCAGACTTTCTCACATCATTATCAAAGCGTGACTCAGCTCCGCAGTCGCACCTCGCTGTTTTCACTGGCCTCTCTACTGTACCTCCTGCTCCTTTTATCGCTCGGATCAGGTTTCACTGTAGTTTTACTCTGAAGGAATGATTTGTGGAGGTGTTCTGTTCAAGGCTGCTGTGCGTAACCCGAGTAAAGTGGGTTTTATTTTGGCGGGGAGCGCTGGAAAATGAATGATTCCCTGATGATAGGATCTGGTTTCTGTGTTGATCAAATCCAGTGTTTAAGTGCTTTTGTAAACGTTTCTGTTTGTTTTAACCCGTAACCAGAAGTTTAGAGGTTCAGTGTATACATTATGACATTGTGTGGTTGAGCAAAACACTTCGCCCTTCTTGTCTTTTGAGTCTGTGAATGTGTAATTGCTGGTTGCGTCAAATTGTAAAGCAGTTTTGAAGGTTTTTTGTTTCGATACTCACTCAAATGAGAATCTAGATGTGTTCGATACTCTGGACAATCCTAGGGTAAAGTTAATTCTAAAGATACTGTTTAGTTTTGATTGCCCCATAATTGTTTCTATTTATTTATTTAGTTAATCTTGCCCTTCAAAGGTTCATTACGTAACTTTTATGACTGACAATCCGTACCAGTGTTTCTCAAACTTTTTTTCTGGTGACAAATATTTTAAAAGTCACAAATCTTCACAACTCAAGTCAACAGACATTATTCATAAATCACAAATTAAACTTACTGAACATTAATGACGATATTTTATTGTTGACTGAGTGAACAATTAGTATTACTGTATTTTTCAGATTATAAGGCGCATTGAGCGAAACAAACAGACGACACTTGAGACTTGAATCATTTTTATTTTCTACGAGGACGATTCAAATGTTCATTGAGTAATAATGTGTTTAATGCAGCTTTGCGCACATTTGTTTACATTTTACAGAAATGAAACTTAAAACCACATGACTCATTTGCATAAACTATAAGCAATTAAAAAAACAGCTCGCTCCTTGTGCGCTGACGCGGTTCATCTTCAGACTGCGACTCAGTGGAATATTTGTGAAAATCAGTTCAAGGTCAGTAAGCACTACAGATGGGCATGATTAGTCGATTAATCGATAACTGATCATTAAGAATTTTGTCGATTCCATTCATTTTTATTTGACAAACCGAATGTAGGTTGCTGTGTGTAGTGTAGGGTGACCAAACGTCCATTTTTCCCCGGAGTTTATGCAAATTATCCATGCGGTTTTTAGTTTTGTTTCTGTGAAAGTTGCGCAAAGCTGCATTAAACACATTATAATGTCAAACGGGCTGATGTGGCTCTAGAGTCCTTATGGTTTATATTTTGTAAAGTTAAATTTATTTATGCAGATTAGTAGTGCAGATAGTAATAATAATGATGATAAATTTTATATAAAAATGTTAATGATTAATCGATCGTTAATTCTCCCGACGATCGATTAAGAAAATTTAATCGAATGCCCATCCCTAGTGAGCACAACCAGAATTAATACATAAGGCGCACCGGATTATAAGACTCACTGTTGGTTTTTCAGAAAATTAAGGGATTTTGAATGCGCCTTATAGTCTGAAAAATACAGGACTTAAGTTTTAAGCAAGGAAAAACAGTAATCAGTGTTTCCCACAGAAAATTGCTTATGCAAGGCGGTGCTGCCAAAAATGTGAAGAGCAGGAGGATGTGATTTTGCAGACCTACATGCAGATCGTGACAAGGTGACCCAAAAAAAATCTCTTGCGACCCACCTAAGAGTCGTGACCCAGTCTTTGGGAAACAATGGTCTATACTACCTGCTCGTTTCCATGGAGATGTTATGGTTGTGTCTTGTATTAATTCCATTACTGGTGTTTTATTTCTCCAAAATACCTTGAAAAACACACATTTTACTCTCCGCAGATCTGATCTCTGTAACTTGGCCCTGGAGATACAGTATTTTCTGCACCATAGGGCACGTTCATAAGCCTCCAAGCCCACCAGAAAACTGTGCGCCCTATACAGGAATCCACTCGAGTGTCCCAGCACGACTTCACTAAACTACAAAGCCTGTTATGGAGGTTTGCTACTACTGTTTGGTTCGGTAGGGTTGTGATCGCGGAGTGTGCATCGGTCAGAATGCAAGGATGAGGCGGAAGATCTTTACTTCTTTATTGTCTTTGGATGGGATGAGTATGGGGGCGTGTGTGTATATGTGTGGTTCTGTAAACAAACAAATAAACACAATATTAGAAATAGACTAGATTAAAAGGAACAATAATAACATAACAATATATTATAACAATAATAATACACAATATTAGGCAAATAGAAATATAAATCCAAATATATATTAACCAATGGGTACTCGGCAGACACGTGAAAAAGGTAGGCCTCAAAACCTCTACTACTAATGAACTACAATAAACATAGGCATTCTGTGTCCCCAAATATACATAAGGCTACCTGAGTCGTATAAACAAAAGACTTGACTAACATGAATTAAATAATAAGATAAAGCATACATAAAACGAAGAGTAGCTTAGCAAAAATTAGCATTGAAGCTAACATGCGTTATAACTGCGTAAATAACATTGAACAACTGTGAACACTCAGTTTCCTCATTAAACACCCTAATTTAACATGGTAAAACACCCACCTGTCTCATGGACGCACACCACAACAAAAAGAAACAGATAAGAAACAACAACACACCTCACCACGCACAGACTAATAATGAGAAAACTAAACTTATCAAAACGGCCGCGCTCCTAGTGGTCAGGCTTGGTACTGCACCCTAACTAAATAAACGCTATAATACAGCCCCGTCTTCATAACAAAGCCACGACACCCGGAGAACACGCAAACACACACGGAGCGAAAAACAGCCACACTCATCACTCCACGCCGACGGGGAACGGAACGGAGGAACGAACCGAAAAAGCGAGCGCGATGTGCCGCTTCTAGACACGACTGAACAACTGAGTCACTGCGAACACGCCGACAATCCGTTGGTCCCAGACAGCACCCTCCCTACACGCCACAACTGAACAAAGCCCAGAGTCACCGTGAACGAACAAACAAACAAAACCACTCAGTCATCACCAGTGTTGTGTTTCCTTTAAAGTTTGGCGTGGTTTATTTGTGAAAAAATTTCGAAAATAGACCATTTAATGACAGTGCGTCTTATAATCCAGAGGGCCCTATAGTGCGGAAAATACGGTACATATGTTTAATGCCATACGGTGAAACACTGGAAAAGTTACATAGTGCATCTTTAAACTAAACTCGTAAATGGTTAACATGGATTGTGTCTTTGCCAGTCTGCTCTGTCTTGCGTTTTTGTAACGTCTGTCTCATCCTTGTTGCTGAGTTTAGATTTGCTTTTGTCCTCGTGCATCTTCAGGCTGTTTTTGAGCTGTCAGTTTTGTCTTTTCCTACGCTGACTGCCGCATTTGAACGCTCCTTGGCTCCCCGTCTCCGCTCTCAATAGACCGTGTTGACGTTCTAGGATTTAATAATGTCATATTATCAGACGGAGGGCGTGTCTTATGTCACTATGGGAGATTCACTGTTGTGGAAAGAAATCGCCAAATGTATGATTCTAAATGAAGATATTAACCAGAAATGGGGTCAACAAATCTGCATTCTGACAGTTAAAGAGCTCTTATTACGTTATTTTCCGATCTATGTTGTAATGTTTCCTGATCACAAACAGAACTGGAGTTGTGTTTTGTTTCACTCACACATGTTTAACACACAAACCCTGCAGATTTAGGCTTTGGAGTTCATCTCTCTCAAACAGAAAACACTCCACCTTGTTCTACTTTGCGATGCCATGTGGTGATACAGTGTGTTTTTAAACTCCATACACCTTCACTAGAATCATTTGGATAATTTCAGCCCTGGAATTGCCAATCGTTTTGAACTCTGTTTACACGAGAATGCTTGCGGGTAAAAACGACAAAATGTGTGACTGTTTTAGACGGTGACGGCGTTTTTGGGATTTAAAAACGCAAAATATCTGACACCACCCTCCAGAGTGGAAAAGTTTAATTCGCTCCACCGTAGTGTTTCCGTCTACACTGCCCAAGACGCAAAACTCTGGTCACATCTGCTCAGGTCGTGTATGCACAGTACACAGAAACAAACATGTCGGATCATTTCCATGCGTCGGACCTTCAAGCTGATCTAATAAACTTACAGGAGGCTCATAACAAATGTCGAGAATTTGCAGAGATACTGTTAGTGAACAGAGAAGGATCTGCAATCACCTCTGTCAAATTCTGGATGCACCAGGTCGTCGCAGTCGAGTCAGACGAATACGGACGAGACCTGGAGAAGCAGTCGATGGTGGGGCGACTTTGTGGAAGGAGGAGCTGATGAAATTGCGTGATGTGAAATCCAAAGACGCCCTTGTTGCTTTACGTACAAACATACACAATCAAATTCCACACAATATACGCTACTCAAGTTTTAAACAAGGAAAAACAGTAATCATTGTTTCCCACAGAAAACTGGTTAGACAAAGCGGTGCTGCCGACAAAGTGAGTAGCGGGTGTGAGTGCAGAGATTCCATGCACGATGCAGATTGTGACTCGCCTGTTTCATCAGACGGTTTCACTTTGTAGAAACTGTCTGACCTCACAGCTTTTGCTCAACGGTATTTTTTTTATTTAACCAATCGCTGTTATTTGGTCCTGACATATGTAAAGCGCCACTATATTAAGCTTTTCCCAAATCCAGGAAGAAGGACAATAACGTCTTTCCCCTTGATAAAATTCACCAAACATTCTCTTTGTTCTGGCTTTAAATCCTCGATCTCGGGAATCGTTGCCAACACAGAATATATGGCTCTTCACTGATTGGCTGGTGCCTGAACTCGCACTTCCAGGGTTTTTGCGAACTGTCTGTATTCTGATTCCTGATCTAGTCACTGGAGAGAAATTGGGCGGAGGCACTAGGTGGCGCCAGCCTGACTAGATCGTGACAAGGTGACCCAAAAAAATCTCTTGCGACCCACCCGAGGGTCGCGACCCGGTCTTTGGGAAACAATGGTCTATACCACACGCTTCTTGAATGAAAATGCAGAATAAAAAAAGTGAAGACGCGATGCCACTTTTGCGTCTTCTGCTCAGACGGTCATTGTGTAAACGTAGCCTAAAGGTAAAAGTTAAAGACGTTAACTTCCGCAAACGTACGACGTAAAACTACTGCTTCATGACATCACAAAATTTGACAGACTAATAATGAAGTGTTACTCAAACATGTGCAAATGAAATAACAACAACTCTTAGTATGTTTTTAAGGAGGCAACAACATTATAACACGACTTAAAGCTCACAAGAGTCAATTTTGTGTAATTTAAGACCTTTAAACGGCAAACTCCACCACAGAATTCTGACTCACACCTCTGTTTAAACTATAGAGCATCTACAGTATTGTGATGACAAGCGAACACAACCTATACCGTCTTTTCCTCCCCAAACCGCCGGCATCTGAACGCTCCTTGGCTCCCCGTTTCCTCCCCGCATTCGCCCGGATCTCGATGATTGACGGGTCTAATCTCCCCTCCGCTCGGCTGCAGTGTCCAGGCTTCTCCGTTGCCTTACAATCACACAATTAAGTCATTTTGAGCTCAGCGTTCCTCCGTTTTGACAGCGTGGTTTGGCAGCGGCCGGGGTGAGGGAGGCTTACCCACTTGGCAACGGCGCGGGTCTGGTTGTGTTATCGCCTAATCCGGTGACTTCAGCTCTTATTATGTCAGCTGTGAGCGTGGGCTGGACCTGTTGAATGGAAAACCGAGATAAAAGTTTGGGATCGTCGTGGAGTTCTTAAAATACATTTCAGTTTGTGGAGCTGGGATGGGGATTTTGAATGGAGGTTTCTCTCTCTCTCTCGCTTAATGGGCTCACGTTACGCTGTTTTCTGATCTTTGTTCTAATGTTTTCTCGTCAAAAACAGACCTGGAGTTGTGTTTTGTTTCATTCGCACAAGTTTAACACACAAATCTTGCATATTTAAACTGTGGTCTTCTCTCAAAACGAACAAACACTCTTGTCATGTGGTAATACAGGAAGTGCTTCACTGCATATTGTCCTGAATAACTCAAATTTGACGAATTAACTGCCTATTGTCCATTATTATTGTAAAACTATCATTTTGATGCCTGATTCTGTGTACTCATGAATAAATAATGGTTTATGTTTTATGTTTTCTCTAACTGTACCCCGTCTAAGTCGCACTTTATTTCCTGCGATTGCTAAAATGTGTAGCTCTGTGGCATTTTCGTTTAGTAAAGGAGCTCACCGGAGGAAAAAGATTGGAGACCCCTGCACTAGAATCATTTAGATACCGTATTTTTTGGACTATAAGTGCACTTAAAATCCTTTAATTTTCTCAAAAATCGACAGTGCACTTTATAATCCGTTGTGCCTTATGTATGTATGTATTCTGGTTGGTGTTTACTGACTTCAAACCGATTTTATGTGGTACACAGCGCGCAAAAAATCTGTCAAAATGTTTTAATACGACTTTGGTAAATTACGAAGCTTGATGGTCTGTATGTATGACCTGCAGACTTTTAATCTCTGAAAAGATTCACGTGAACCATCTCCAACATACAGAACAGACTCACCATCAGCAGAACACCCCTCTGTCACAGAAAGAACACTCATATTCCACTGAGTCGTGTCCTTTAGTCCGACAGAAGCTGAACCACATCAGCGCACAAGGAGCGAGTTGTTCTTTTTCAGCACTTATAGTTTATGCAAATGAGCCATGTGGGTTTAAGTTTCATTTCTGTTAAACGTAAACAAATGTGCACAAAGCTGCATTAAACACATTATTCCTCAATGTATATCTGAGTCGTCCTCGTAGGAAATCAAAAAACAAACTTAAATTATTCACCCACATTCATAATAACATTCACCAAGACAGGGAGGCAACACCGGCGACAAAAACATGATACAAAACTGTAGTTTCATTAGTGGTATGCACGCTGGTTCTGTTGTAATAGCGCTCTGAATGGGGGTTTACTTAGCGCAGGGAGCAAATCGATGGAGGAGGGTTGGTCTGAGGACGTGCAACAGAAACAATGGGCATTTCTGCAGCGTGTAATTAACCAATCAGAAAGAGTTTTACACTTTTTCGCTTCTTCTTGGCAAAGACGAAGCGAATACTGTGTACTGTCAAAGTAAAGCAGCAACAACACGTGTTTCATGAGAGTTTATGTCCGTATGTATAATTTATTTGCACAGTTTAAGCAAATCCAGAATCATGTTAAATGTAAATACCGTATTTTCCACACTATAGGGCGCTCTGGATTATAAGGCGCACTGTCATTAAATGGTCTATTTTCGAACTTTTTTCACAAATAAACCGCACCGGACTGTAAACGAAACACAACAGTGTGATGGGTGAGTGGTTTTGTTTGTTTGTTCGTTCACGGTGACTCTGGGCTTTGTTCAGTTGTGGCGTGTAGGGAGGTGCTGTCTGTTACCGCTGGATTGTCGGCGTGTTCGCAGTGACTCAGTTGTTCAGTCGTGTCTAGAAGCGGCACATCGCGCTCGCTTTTTCGGTTCGTTCCTCCGTTCTGTTCCTCGTCGGCGTGGAGTGATGAGTGTGACTGTGGGTGTGTTTCGCTGTGCGGTCGCTGTCTGCTCCGTGTGTGTTTGCGTGTTCTGCGGCAGGGGCGGCTTTGTAGTTTAATGAAGTCGTGCTGGGACACCCGAGTGGATTCGTGTATAGGGCGCTCTGGATTGTGGCGCGCGTCGTTTTTTTGTGTGTAGTTTTTGTGTAGTTTTTTGATGGGGTTGGAGGCTTAAGAGCTCGTCTAATAGCCCGGAAAATACGGTAAACAGAATGATGTTAGAATGTGATCAGAGCCTCTCCGGACACTGACAATAAAAGAACCAAGTTAACAAGTTTAGTTAATGACAGTTATGTTAGCTACTGATACCAACAACTAAGTTATTATAACAGGTTTGCAGCTCTGCTTTTGGGAAACACTTTGGATAAAAGTGTCAGCTAAGTACATAAACATAAACCGCTGTAGAACTACGGCTCTGCGACCTATCAGTAGCTGACGTCAAGGCTCATGCCGTCCTATCGTTAACTAAACTTGTTAATTTGGTTGCTTTCATTGTGAGCGTACGTACTGGAGAGGCTCTGATCACATTCTAACATCATTCTGTTTCTGTACATTTAACATGACGCTGGAATTGCTCAAACTGTACAAATAAATGATACTTACAGACACAACCCAAGAACAGCGTTACACGAGTATTTATCACGAATGCAGTTTTTTCGTATCCAAATGATGCACTTACAGCAGTCGACCTTCTACTGTGCTGAAAATACTCAAGGAAGTAGGCAGTACAGTATAGCTGTTTGGTTTTTTGCCCATTTATGTACCAAAAAACAACGGTATTGAAGGTATCGAGGGGAGACTCAGAGCTTCAACGACAAAAATTAAATTTACAAAACATGTTAAGATGTTATTTTTGGCAAATATGGCATTTTCAAGACAATAAAAGGTAACATGGTGATCTAAATATGTTATGTGTTTGCAGTTAATACTCCATAAAAGTAAAATACTGCATCTTTAACCCAATATTGTTATGTAATTTAAACTAACTCAACGAACTGAAGACAGAACTATCCTATTTCTCTAAGCTCTTCCTATAGATAATCCTGCTGTTACGGCCTTAAACCCACTTGGACATCTGCACTTTAGAAGCACCTGGGAGCCATTTTGAGGACCTAAAGTTTGGGCGTCGTCTGCACACTGTCCCCATACGTCTTCTTTGTTTCCCGGTTCGTTATTATTCTGCCCAGAGCCAAACTGATCCAGGGGGAAGAGGCGGGCAGGGCTCCAAGATGGCTCCAGTCCAGAGTCGCTGAGAATGGACTGTTTCAGAGACTTATATTAATGACAATACAGTGTGTCTGAGCTGATAAAAGTAAATAAGCGGCGTTATAATGCAGACTAGACATATGCTTCTCCTTTATGGGCGAATATTAAACGAGATGTTCCTGATTTTTACTGTCTGAAAACATAAAAAAACAGAGCGAGTTTGTTTAAAGCTGTTTGTAGTGGTCCAAAGTCGTCCTAAAGTTATATTCACCAAAGTGCTTTTCTCAACTTTCAGACACCAGAGCAGAGTTACATTTGAGATTCTGCTAACTGCTCGCAAGAATGCATGTTTCTCAAGGTATTTTCAGCAATAAAAACATGTAAAATAAAATAAATTATCTTGAATAGATTAGGATAGGTCGCTTTATTTGTACTTGTAGGTAAATTTGTTTTGCAGATTTGAGCGACTAGTCCCATATTTTACATTTCATTCATCCACATTATGAACAATAAACACGTATAAAAACACAAATACAAAATAAAGTGTTACAGAGCTCCAGTGCAGAATGGTTTGTTCTATAAACAATTAAATTAATCCATCAAGCTTGGCTAAAATCAAAATAAATTTTAAATATATATATATATATAAAAAACACAGTCGACAGATTGTGGAGTAAATCACGCGGCATTGAATGTGTATTTCTCTGTGAGGCTGTAATGCTCTGACAATCCATCAAGCGGTGCCATTTTGTAGTTTACCAAAGTCGTACTAAAACATTTTGGCAGATTTTTGAGCGCCGTGTACCACATAAAATCGGTTCGAGGTCAGTAAACACAACCAGAATTAATACTTAAAGCGCACTGGATTATAAGACAGGCTAGTGCCACCTAGTACCTCAACTCAATTTCATTTCTCTCCAGAGACTAGGTCAGGAATCAGAATACACTAGATGGTTTGCAAGAACCCTGGAAGTGCGAGTTCGGGCACCAGCCAATCAGCAAAGAGCCATATATTCTGTTTTGGCAAAGATTCCCGAGATCGAGGATTTAAAGCTGGAACAAAAAGAATGTTTGGTGAATTTTATCAAGGGGAAAGACATTATTGCCCTTCTTCCTAAGGGATTTGGCGCATTACATACATCACAACCAAATAGCAGCGATTGGTTAAATAAAAAAGTACCCGCCTACCGTCGAGCGAACGAATCCTAACGCTGCGAGGTCAGACGGTTTCCACAAAGTGAAACCGGCTGATGAATCAGGCTCCCGGATTATAAGACTCACTGACGTTTCTTGAGAAAATTAAAGAATTTTAAGTGCGCCTTATAGTCCGAAAAATACGGTATGACAGTAATGATTCGCTCCAAAGTCTTGTCAAGGTGTTTTAAAAGCAAAAAGCATCTACAGTTCTATTTAAGATTCGAGATTTGGATATCGTTACATCCCTTTGCAATCTGTAACTTATTTCTCCCATTTCCCCCAAACGCAACACTCAATTCATTTAAACCCCGCTTCCCCACAGACTCTGAGCCGTTCCCATCACTGCCCGTTCACTTGACTGCCTCATTACTTAAGATAATTCCGCTTTATGTTGTGTCTAATCACATTAAGCTCCGCGTGGGACAGTCCCGGTCCGGTTTAGCTCAGTTCAGTCCCCGTCTCCGCGCACACGAACGCCGCTGCGCACTGCACTGCCGAGCGAAGTGCCCTCTGAGCCCTCGCACACGATTACACGCTGAATTTATGACGCAGAATTGGACCGGGGCCCTGATTAAAGAGGCTGTACGTTAACGTGTTTGCCATCGATCAGCCTCGTCAAATGGAGTGGAAATGCTGGTTAGTTTTGATTGATAATTTTTGTTGCACGATCAGAATTTTTATATTAATCGCAGAACGAACAGGGCGTTGAAATGTGCAGTGTTGGTCAGCTGATTTAAAGGGACAGTACCTCATTTTTGCCCATGTATTTGAGCAAAATGTGTTGTATAAGCAGCTCTTGAGGTCAAAATAAGTGAGCTGTGCACTGTCTGTTTGTAATTATAATGTGTTTAGTCCAAGAATCAGGAAGTGTGCTGTTAGCATGTTAGAAAAGCTTATAAATTTGAATTATTACTGTAGGATGCTCTCATTGCATAAGCGAGAAATAATTTTGGATCACCGCAAAGTGTTTAATAGTACAAAAAATTGACTCTTGCGAAGTTTATGTCACGTTAAAATGTTGTTACGTCATCAAAAAACAGACCTGGAGTTGTGTTTTGTTTCGTTTATGTTTGGTTTACACTTTTATTATTAGTCCGTCTAAATCTCCAAAGCTCAAAATGCTCTGTTACACCTCGTGATGTCATGAAGCGTTCAGTAGAAACTCAATTCCCGGGCTGAAATTATCCAAATAATTCTTGTGAAGGCGAATGGAGCAGGGATGGACATGATTAGTCGACTAAACGATAAGAATTTCGTCGATCGCGTTCATTTTTAATCGACAAACTGAATGTATGTTGCTGTGTGTAGTGTGAGGAGATGGTGCATGTAAACGCAGTATCCCTTTTACTGCAACATAAAGTTGAGTCACATGTGTCCAAAAGACAAACACTTTTCAGTCTTTTCATCACAACAGAAGCCAAAATAAGTAAAGTGACCAACATAAATAAAGTGAAATGATGTTAAATAAAGAGCTGCACTAAACCTGCACACGTCTGATCTCTGAAAACATGAACCATCTCCAACACGACACACACACAGAACACACTCATCATCATCATCATCATCATCATCATCCCTCTGTCACAGAAAGAACACTCATATTCCACTGAGTCGTGTCATTTAGTCCAACAGAAGCTGAACCACATCAGCGCACAAGGAAAGAGCTGTTTTTATCAGCGCTTATAGTTTATGCAAATGAGTCATGTGGGTTTAAGTTTCATTTCTGTAAAATGTAAACAAATGTGACAAAGCTGCATTAAACACATGATAATGTCAAACGGGCTGATGTGGCTCGAGAGTGGTTATGGTTTATATGTTGTAAAGTTGAGTTTGTTTATGTAGATTAGTACCGTATTTTCTGCACTATTAGTCGCTCTGGATTATAAAACGCACTGTCATTGAATGTTCTATTTTCGAACTTTTTTCACATATAAACCGCACCGGACTTTAAAGGAAACACAACAGTGTGATGGGTGAGTGGTTTTGTTTGTTTGTTCGTTCACGGTGACTCTGGGCTTTGTTCAGTTGTGGCGTGTAGGGAGGTGCTGTCTGGGACCAACGGATTGTCGGCGTGTTCGCAGTGACTCAGTTGTTCAGTCGTGTCTAGAAGCGGCACGTCGCGCTCGCTTTTTCGGTTCGTTCCTCCGTTCCGTTCCTCGTCGGCGTGGAGTGATGAGTGTGTCTGCGGGTGTTTTTCGCCGCGCGGTCGCTGTCTGCTCCGTGTGTGTTTGCGGCTTTGTAGTTTACTGAAGTCGTGCTGGGACGCCCGAGTGGATTGTGGGGCGGACAATCGTTTTTTGATGGGGTTGGAGGCTTAAGAGCGCGTCTAATAGCCCGGAAAATACGGTAATACTAATAATAATGATGATAATTAATGGAACTCAATCGTTAATTCACCAGACGTTCGATTAAGAAAATTTTATCGAATGCCCATCCCTAGTTTGGAGTTTAAAAACACAATGGCACTCTTCCTCTGTATTACCACATGACATCACAAGGTGGAACTGAGTTTAAGAGAAGAACTCAGTATCTTAAACGTGCAGGGTTTGTGCGTTAAACAAATGTGTGTGAATGAAACAAAACAAAACACAACTCCAGGTCTGTTTGTGATGAGGAAACTACATTAAAACATAGATCAGAAAACAGCCTAATCTGGGCGCTTTGCCACGTTTTTAGGCCAATAAAAATCAGGTACAGTGCCTTTAACAACTTTCCGGAATAATTTAAAGTTGTAGAGTCTTCTGTTTACGCTCCTCTCCGTCTTCTCTGAAACTAATTAACTTCAGGTCCCCTTTTACTGCGTCCATAAATCCTCCTCTTTGCTCTTCGTCTTTTGTTTCCTGGCAGGCGTTCTCTCTCTTCACTGTGTCGCTGTCCCTCTTCTGTGCACGTCCAGACCATTTCAGCCTCTACACAGCTGACATCGGCACGCGCAAGGCTCACGATAACGCACAAATCTGTAAAAAGACTATAAAAAAATCACAAAACTAAATAGCACAGGCAAGAAAGACTTACTGAGGCTATGTTCAGACTGCAGGACTTAATTCTCAGTTCAGATTTTTTTGTGAAATTACATTTTTTTGCAAGGCCGTTCACATTTCCAATTACAGTGTCCCTCGTTTATCGCAGGAGTTACGTTCTAAAAATAACCCGTGACAGGTGAAATCTGCAAAGTAGCAACTTTATATTTTACAATTATTATATCTGTTTTAAGTCTGTAAAACCCCTCAGCACAAACTTTATACACTTTTCTCACACAGGACACAACACTTTTTACATTCTTCTTAAAACTTATTTCTGCTGTCGTCCTTTTGTTGTTTTCCTCCTCCTTTATGTAACGAACCCAAGATTCATTTAGTCCGTAATGGAGCCCGACAGCGCAGACTCCACACCCGGAATCTGCACCCGCCCGTTAACCCGAGATTATATCAAACGTTTGCGCTGCATACGCCACGGACTGAAACAAGACTAAACCAGGACTAACCTAGGATTGAAGAGGAGGACTAAACCAGGACTGAACTAGGACTAAAACATGAGTAAACTAGGACTAAACCAGAACTGAACCAGGACTAAAAAAAGGAGTAAACTAGGACTAAACCAGAACTGAACCAGGACTCACGATCAGGAGAGGCTTGGAGGAGACCGCAGGAGAAAGGACCAACGAAGAGCTCCGCACCTCATGGAAGTAAACGCGGCAATTGCCCGATCGCGCAGCACTTCAGAATCACACTGTTAGAGATCGACCATTTATGTAAATTTGGCAGCTGAACGCATTCTGTTCTGATTGACAGTGGTCTACAATCCCTTATCCAATCAGGATGCAGGGGGAGGAACACAATACGCGCTTATATGCTGTAAAAAAAAAAAAACTGCACACAAAAAATCTGCGAAACAGCGAGGCTGTGTAAGGTGAATCGCAATATATTGAGGGACAACTGTAAATGCGACTTGTATGTGACCTTCAGTGTGAATTTTAAACATCCCAAAAGTGTCCCGCATGCGCACTGGAGGACACAACAATGTCACATGCACTGAACGTGGTCTGTGTTTACGGAAGTCACCTAAACATGGACGTGAGCTTTGAGCACCTGGAGATTTAAAGTTGCTGTTTTACCGGAGCCAGAGCATGAACAGCTTATTTGTTTTAAGGAGGAGATTGAGACGAGGTTTTTGCCCGTGCCGTTTTCTGGGGCAGTGGCAGCAACGTCCGGAGAAAAGAACGTGTGCGGGGAGTTGCAGAAAAGAGTGGTGGGATTGCGATGTGCTTCTCTGCTTCACTGACACGGAGTTTAGACACAATTTCTGTATGATGAGAAGAACTTTTGTGTGCATTTGTGACGTGTAGGTGGGATGAATGTGACCTGACCGTTCAGACTGAAGTCGCATGTCAAAAGATCAGATGTGTATCGGTTTCAGGAGCACATATCCAAGTGTCCTGGGTCACATTTGAAAAAAAAAAAAATCAGATTTGGGTCATGTCAGGATGCAGTCTGTAGCCTAGTAGTATTTCAGAAAAGTCATGGTAGGGCGTCTCTAAAAAGCACAGTTAAACATTTCTAGAAGATACTTAAAGGTCCTATTTTGTCCACATTTGACTCTTGTGAGCTTTAAGTCATGTTATAATCAGACGTGTCAAATTATCACGTTAATTGTGATTAATTAATTACAGTCATATTTAGCGCGTTATGTTTTTTAATCACGTTAATCTCATTTTTAATCTCTAACATTGTGCAGTCCCGCTCCCGATTAGTCCGGGCTTGGTCCTGGTTTAGTCCTGGTTTAGTCCTTGTTTAGACCTGGTTTAGACCTGTGTCACTTCGGGTTTAGTTCTGGTTTAGTCCTGGTTTAGTCCTGGTTTAGACCTGGTTTAGACCTGTGTCAGTTCGGGTTTAGTTCTGGTTTAGTCCTGGTTTAGACCTGGTTTAGACCTGGTTTAGTCCTGGTTTAGTCCTGTTCAGTTCGGGTTTAGTCCTGGTTTAGACCTGGTTTAGACCTGTGTCAGTTCGGGTTTAGTCCTGGTTTAGACCTGGTTTAGACCTGTGTCAGTTCGGGTTTAGGGTTTAGTCCTGGTTTAGACCTGTGTCAGTTCGGGTTTAGTCCTGGTTTAGACCTGGTTTAGACCTGTGTCAGTTCGGGTTTAGTTCTGGTTTAGTCCTGGTTTAGTCCTGATTCAGTCCTCGGTTCAGTTTTGGTTTAGTCCTCGGTTCAGTCCTGGTTTAGTCCTCGGTTCAGTCCTGGTTTAGTCTTGATTCAGTCCTGGTTTAGTCTTGATTCAGTCCTGGTTTAGTCTTGATTTAGTCCTGGTTTAGTCTTGATTTAGTCCTGGTTTAGTCCTGATTTAGTCCTGGTTCAGTCCTGGTTTAGTCTTGGTTTAGTCCTGGTTTAGTCCTGATTCAGTCCTGGTTTAGTCTTCGGTTCAGTCCTGGTTTAGTCCTTGGTTTAGTCCTGGTTTAGTCCTGATTCAGTCCATATACGGCGCAAAACTTCAGCATCTTCGCAGTTATTTTGTTGAGAGTCACTTAAAACTGCTGCAATAGTCGTGTAATATTTAACATTTTAAACACAGTAAAATTGTAATGTAACAAATTACTTTAAAATGACAGTAAAAAATCATAAATAACACATTACAGTTTTAAAGTAACTTGCCCAACAGTGAATACAACACAGATCAGAAAACAGTGTCATATGGGACCTTTAATGCAGTAAATAAATTCACTAAATAATTCAATATATGTGTCCTATTCTAAGTTTAAAAAATCAATTCTTTTCTCTTATATACTGGCGTTACATTACACCCTCCTCTCCTCTTCTCTCTTCTCCCGGTGTTATGAATGAACCGCTCCCTCCTCCTCCTCCTCCTCCTCCTCCTCCTCCTCCTCCTCCGCTCTCGGTCCCCGCGTTCCTCTTTTCAGCGGCTCCCTCTAGAGGCCGGACGCCGCCTCTGCAGCCCTCTGTGTTTACACCTGCGTAGCTGTGTTCACTGCGCCGCGCTCCTCGTCTCTTCACTTCCTCCTCTCTGCGTCCGCTCGGGGTAAGAGATGCACGTTTCAGTATCGACGGGGGGGGGGTAGTTTGTGGTCTTCTGGAGCTTTCCTAGATCCCGCGGAGGAGACGAGGGGCCGGAGGAGGCAGAGGAGGTGGACTTTATCTGCTAATTATAGACTAGCTTCCTTGCTCTGACTACTGCTGCTGCTGCTGCTGAGAGGAGAGAGAGGAGAGGGGGGTTCTAATTTAGCCACGGACGAGCTCTAACCAGCGCTTTAAAATAGTTATCTTTTGTCTAAACTACAAATAATCGAAGACGGATCGTGTAACTTTTCCGCTGGAGGCTCCGTCAAATTGCTTTTCTCCATTGATATTACTGGAGTTATCGCTTTGTCTGGTTGTCTGAAATGTTTCACAGTGTGGCATTAAAGCTTCCCATCTCCGTGGAGACCAAACCGGACGTGGCGGAGGGTCAGATCTGCGGAGAGGCGACGCCGCTCGCGGTCAGAACGGATGTTTTCGGAGCTGTAAAACCACCTGTAATTGAATAAACGCAAAGTAGAGCTGTTTAATGTCACACTGTGGAACATTTCGGGCAGAGCGGTGACGTATCCGTAGAAACAAGCAGGTGGCGGACGCCTACCGAAAAGGGACAAAGTTACACGGTGCGCAGTTAACGTATTTATGAGTCTGTGTAAGCGTTTTGTGTGTTGTGGGGTTGCTTTAATGTTTAATCATTTCAAAATGGTTTAAAAAAAAAAAGTAGGAGTTTGCTGAATGTTAAAGTTGCACTCTCAGATGGGGTGGAGTAGCCAAAAAACTGTACTCAAGTAGAAGTAGTAATGTTACTTCAAAATGATATTACTTAAGGGTTCGGTCAAGTGGTAACGGAGGGAAACGGGCAGATTTTTTTTACATTCAAATGTCTCTTATTCAGAAACTAGAGGAACTATTGAAATAAGTAAAGTATCAGAATGTAGGAAAGAGTTACACTCCAACAGGGTCAAGTTAAACCTGTGATATTCTTTCAAGTTGTTGACAAAAAATAAAAAAACTCATGTCGGTAATGAAGGGAATGAAATATGCAGCACTTTTTGGGTAATAAATCCAAACAGTGAAAACTCTTGGTTCTCACTTACATATCCTTAACAAACTGGTTTGAATATTTGCTTCATATAGTTTTCTACCATATGGTACAAGATTAGGTTGAAAAACCTCTTACTTTTTGACTAATGAGATTTTTTATTAAGAAAAGTCATGGTAACGGAGGGAAAAGTAACGGAGGGAAAATTGTGCAAACAAGTAGAAGGTGCAGGATTTTACATCATTTGTCGCTTTTTTCTTCTGAATACTTTAATATTACTTCAAAATGAAAGGAAACTATTTCTATAAAATATGTCAGTCCTTCCAAGAACATTTTTATCATTTTAAATACATTAAAAAAAATAAAAAATCATGTATCTTCATCAACAGTTCAAAGATGGAATAACACAAGATATGATGAAATACATCAGTTTATTTACATGATTTTCAGGTCTTTGAAATTTGGGAAATAATTTTTGTTCCATGTTTCATTCATGGTCTGTTTAAAACATATGGAACTTTAGAACCAAAAATGGTACAGAAAAAAGGTCAACAGTTTCATAAACTAGAGTACATATGTATCTGTTCAATACATTTTTATATCAGATGCATTAACTTGAATTTTTGGCCTTGATGTTTACTTCTGCTTGACCGGGCCCATATCGAGCTTTTGCACTTTAGACTCACAGTGGGAAGAGGAACTGTTACTCAAGTAGGAGTAAAAGTACGCAGCTAGAAAAGTACTCTGAATAATACAATTTCTTTAAAAGTTACTATAATACCTTGTACTAGCCTCCTCTGTGCAGTGTCCACGTTTGGTCCATGGAGATGTAACCGCTTTGCCGAACATGTTGGCATTAAAGGTGCATTGTAGGAACGTGACGATATCCAAATCTCTCGGTACGATATTATCATGATACAATATTTATTGCGATATGTTGTTGATAGGACACTTCTTTGCTTTTTAAAATACCTTGACAAGATTTTATTGTGAATTATTCCTGTCATAACTCAAGTAAAAAAACATATTTCTTCATGTTTGCGCTGAAAAGCATCATGGGATATGTAGTTTCCCGATGTTCATAAGATGTTGCTTCTATTAAACCATGTATTTAAGCAAAGAAACTTGTGATTCGAGATATTGTGACAGCCCACGATATTACTGTGAGACTTTTGACGATACGATATCATGATATTTCGGTTATTGTTACATCCCTCGTGCACTGTGTAACTTTTCTGATACACAACAACACAAAATATGACATTAAACGTACAGTAGCTTGCATTGGTTTTATTCCAAGTGTTTTATTGCTTAGATAGACAGATAGATAAATAGACAGATAAATAGACAGATGTGTAGAGGCACCAGTTTTTGCAGTAAACAGTGCGTTTTGATTGTATTGTTTCGTAATGTTTTGACAACATCTGCATCGCCACAAAACACCAGCTCAACACTGACGTTTCTATGCCCCCGAATAAACCAGCACACAACAGTTGGACGAAGGAAGTGCCCTGTAAACTCTAAAGTGTGAGTGCTTGAGTTTGGTTAAACAGTGGGGCCTGGTGTTGAGGGCAGATTAGCCTTCACACAGAGACACCAGATGCCCTGACAGCTGGCCATTTCAGCTGCAAATCCAACCCCTCCTCTGGGCTCCTGCCTCCTCATCCGGCTCCTCTGCTCCGGTGAAAGCAGCTCTCTGGGTGCTATCGCTCTGAGAAAGTTTGTAATACGGGCGAAAAGAGGAAGACAAAAGACTAATTAAAGGTCTAAAGTGGACTCTTGTGAGCTATAAATCATGTTATAGTGTTGCTACCTCCTCAAAAACAGAGCCGGAGTTGTGTTTTTTTGAATAATGCTGCATTATATGGAAATATCTATATATCGTATCGTTTAATGTGATGATACAGTATCGATATCATGAGCTGATGTATCGCTATATCTCCAGGAGTATTATTTGGTTTATTTTACTAAATTATTTTGTTACAGCGCTACAGTTTTGTTGCTTCGTTGTTTGATGGAAGGAAACTTGTTTATGTGACACATTTGACATTTTCACTGTTTTGATGATGATGTTTTGAAAATGTTTGTGTTTCATATGAACTTTGCACAGAAAGTGGTTTAACGAAGACTTTTAGTATGACAGACATGATTTAGCCTTTATTTTTTATTGAACTGTATCGAATCGGTTTGAAATATATGGTATCGAATTAAAAGTGCACTGTATCAAGATGTGTCGTATCGTGGCCTATGTATTGTGGTCTATGTATCAAGGTATGTATTGTATTGTGGCCAATGTATCGAAGTATCCATCGTATCATGGATTATGTATTGTATTGTGGCCTATCTATCAAGATATGTGTCGTATCGTGGTCTATGTATCAAGATATGTATCGTATCATGCCCTACGTATTGAAGTGTGTATCGTATCGTGGCTTATATATGGAGGTATGTATCGTACCGTGGCCTATGTATCGTATTGTGGCTTATATATCGTGATATGTATCGTATCATGGCCTATGTATCGAGGTGTGTATCGTATCGTGGCTTATGTATCGAGATATGTATCGTATCATAGCCTATGTATCAAGATATGTATCGTATTGTGACCTATGTATAATGATATGTATCATATCATGGATTATGTATCGTATTGTGGCCTATGTATCGAGATATGTGTATCGTATCATGGATTATGTATCGAGATATGTATCGTATCATAGCCTATGTATCGAGATATGTATCGTATTGTGACCTATGTATAATGATATGTATCGTATCATGGATTATGTATCGTATGGTGGCCTATGTATTGTATCGTGGCTTATGTACCGAAGTATGTATCATATCATGGCCTAATATCAAGATATGTATCGTATTGTGGCCTATGTATCGAGATATGTATCGTATCGTGGCTTATGTACCGAAGTACGTATCATATCATGGCCTAATATCAAGATATGTATCGTATTGTGGCCTAATATCAAGATATGTATTGTATCGTGGCCTATGTTTCAAGATAGGTATACAATTGTGGCCTGTGTATCGAGATATATATTGTATCGTGGTCTTTGTATCGTGATATGTATCGTATCATGGATTATGTATCGTATTGTGGCCTATATTTCAAGATATGTATTGTATCGTGGCCTATGTATCGAGATAGGTATACAATTGTGGCCTATGTATCGAGACATATATTGTATCGTGGTCTTTGTATCGTGATATGTATCGTATCGTGGCCTATATTTCAAGATATGTATCGTATCGTGGCCTATGTATCGAGATATATATTGTATCGTGGTCTTTGTATCGTGATATGTATCGTATCGTCAGCTTCTGAATGAAACCCAGCCTTAATTTTTGGTCCGTCTACATCTCCAGATTTCTGATTCTGATTTGGTTTGGTGCGATAATATCTGTGCTAAATATTTGTCATCGTTTTACATTAGTTAAGTGGAAAAAAGTACAAAAGAAAAGTACAAAAATACAGGAAGTAGCGCTGAGTTTTAAGCGGAATACCTTTACTTACAGTTTGTCATCAAATTCCACAAAACGTAAGAGACAATTTACACAAAAAGAAGCCGTTTTTCAGACAGTTTTGACAAAATAAAGGAGCTGATTTATGTTTTAGTCGGATCATGTCTTGTTGTGGGGGTTTGGTCGTTGTTTACACTGCGGTTGCTAGGTAACAGTTACTGAATCACCTCTGTGTGTTTGACGTCTCTCCTGCTCCGATGGACCATGAGTCCAGCTGCAGATGAGCTGAGCCGTGTTGACAAATCTTCTTCTCATTTTCTCTCTCTCTCTCTGTATCTCTCCTCTCTTTCTTTCTCTCTCTATCTTTCTACCCTCCCTCCCTCTCTCTCTCTCTCTCTGTCTCTAATCTATGTTTCTTTCACTCTCTCCTCTCTTTAGCTCTTTCTGTCTCTCTCCTCTCTATCACTTTATTTCTCTTCTTTCTTTCTTTTTATCTGTCGTCTCTTTCTCTCTCTCTTAATGTTGATTGTTTACCTGCCTCCTGCTGGGCCCTGTGAGTGTTTTTGCCTTAACTCTGTCTTCACTCCTCTCTCTCTCCTCCTCTTTTGACCCTCCCTCTCCCCTCCCTCTCTCCTCTCTCCCTCTGTCCTCTCATTTCTCTCTCTTCCTTCTCTCTCCTCTCTCCTTTTATCTCTCTCCTCCTCTCTCTCCTTTCTCCTCCTCTCTCTCTCTTTCTTCTCCTCTCGTCTCTCCTCCTTGTCCTCGTCTAGTCTCTCCTTTCCTCCCTCTCTCCTCCTTGTTCCTTCTCTCCTCTTATCTCTCTCCCCTCCTCTCTCTCTCCCTCTCCCCTCTCCTCTCTCCCTCTCTCCCTCTCCTCTCTCCCTCTCTCCTCTCTCTCCTCTCTCCCTCTCCCTCTCTCCTCTCCTCTCTCCCCTCCCTCTCCTCTCTCCCTCTCTCCTCTCTCCCTCTGTCCTCTCATTTCTCCCTCCTTTTATCTCTCTCCTCTCCTCTCTCTCCTTTCTCCTCCTCTCTCTCTCTTTCTTCTCTTCTCATCTCTCCTCTCCTCTCGTCTCTCCTCCTTGTCTCCTCGTCTAGTCTCTCCTTTCCTCCCTCTCTCCTCCTTGTTCCTTCTCTCCTCTTCTCTCTCTCTCTCTCCCTCCTCCCTCTCTTCCTCTCTCTTCCTTCTCTCCTCTCTCTCTCTCTCTCTCTCTCTCTCTCTCTCCTCTCCTCTCCTCTCTTCCCTCTCTTCTTCTCTCCTCCCTCTCCTCTCTCTCCTCTCTTCTTCTCTCCTCTCCTCTCTCTCTCCTCTCCTCTCTTCCCTCTCTCTTCTCTCCTCTCTCCTCTCTCTCCTCTCTCTTCTCTCTCTCTCTCTCTCTCTCCCTCTCTCTCCTCTCTCTCCTCTCCTCTCTCTCCTCTCTCTCTCCTCTCTCTCCTCTCTCTCCTCTCTCTCCTCTCCTCTCTCTCCTCTCTCTCTCCTCTCTCTCCTCTCTCTCTCCTCTCCTCTCTTCCCTCTCTTCTTCTCTCCTCTCCTCTCTCTCCTCTCTCTCTCCCTCTCTTCTTCTCTCTTCCCTCTCTTCTTCTCTCCTCTCTCCTCCCTCTCTCCTCTTCTCTCCTCCCTCTCTCTCTCTCTCTCTCTCTCTCTTCTCTCTCTCTCCTCTCTCTCTCTCTCTCCTCCTCCCTCTCTTCTCTCTCTCTCTCCCTCTCTTCTCCTCTCTCTCTCCTCTCTCTCTCTCTCTCCTCCTCTCTCCTCTCTCTTCCTCTCTTCTCTCTTCCTCTCTCTTCTCCTCTCTCTCTCTCTCCTCTCTCTCTCTCTCTCTCTCTCTCTCTCTCTCTCCTCTCTCTCCTCTCCTCTCTCCTCTCCTCTCTCTCCTCTCCCTCCTCTTCCCTCTCTCTTCTCCTCTCTCTCCTCTCTCCTCTTCTCTCCTCTCCTCTCTCTCCTCTCTTCCCTCTCTTCTTCTCTCTCTCCTCCCTCTCTCCTCTCTCTCCTCCTCTCTTCTTCTCTCTCTCCTTCTCTCTCCTCCCTCTCTCTCCCTCTCTTCTCTCTCTCTCCTCTCTCTCTCTCCTCTCTCTCTCTCCTCGCTCTCTCTCTCCTTCCTCTCTCTCTCTTCTCCCTGTCCCCCTCCCTCTCTCTCTCTCCTCCTCTCCTCTCTCCTCCTCTCCCTCTCTTCCCTCTCTTCTTCTCTCTCTCCTCTCCTCTCTTCTTCTCTCTTCTTCTCTCCTCCCTCTCTTCCCTCTCTTCTTCTCTCCTCTCTCTCCTCTCCTCTCTTCCCTCTCCTCTTCTCTCCTCCTCTCTTCCCTCTCTTCTTCTCTCCTCTCTCTTCCCTCTCTTCTTCTCTCCTCCCTCTCTTCTTCCTCTCCTCTTCTTCTCTCCTCTCTCTCCTCTCCTCTCTCTCTCTCTCCTCTCCTCCCTCTCCTCTCTCCTTCTCTCCTCCCTCGTCAGCGTGTGATAGAAACAGGTCATCAGGTTTGTTGACTCCAGCTCTTCTGTCTCTGCTCATTTTCTCTCTGCGTTTCACGTTTCACCGTCAAGATCAAGATGTGATGTACAAATACAATTAGATTCACACTTCTGCAAACGAAATCAACTACACTTCTGACGAGCTTTTTTACTTCTACCACCGGTATTTTTACTTCTACTACTGCCAGTGTTTCTAGTATCTCAGACTTGTTTCTTGTAAAGTGTGAGAGCTGCACCTTTATCACCTTTTCATTCTGCTTCTGTTACGACATCCCACTGTTTCTCTCGCTCTTTCTGCTTCTGTGTCTTTCTCTTTCCCCTCCGGCTTTTCTCTCACGCTTTACGTTCTCTCTCTTTATGCCTTTCTCTCTCTCTCTTTGTCTTTCTCTTCCCCCTTCTGCTGTCTCTGTCTTTATTTCTCTCCCTCCTTCCCTCCCTTCATCTCTCTCTCCCTCGCTCTTTGTCTCTCCCTCTCTACTTCTCTCTCTCTGTATTTGTTTCTCCCTCCATCTCTCGCTCTCCTCTCTCTTTATATCATGTCTCTCCTTCTCTCTCTTTCTACTTCGCTCTCTCCCTCCCTCTCTCTTTATGCCTCTCCTTCTCTCTCTCCCTCCTTCTTTATTTCTCTCCCTCTTCCTCCCTTCCCCTCTCTCCTTATGTCTCTTGCTCTCTTCCTCTCTCTTTATGTCTCTCCCTCCATCTCTACTTCTCTTTCTCTCTCTGCATTTGTTTCTCCCCCCTCCGTCTCTCTCTCTACTTCTCTTTCCCTCACTCTTTCTCTCTCTTCCTCTCTTTATGTCTCTCTCTCTATTCCTCTCCCCCTCTCTCTTTATATCTCTCCCTCCCTGTCTCTCTCTCTTTATGTCTCTCTCGCTCTACTTCTCTGTCTCCCTCTCTCTTTATGTCTCTCTATTCCTCTCTCCCTCTCTCCTCTCTCTTTATGTCTCTCTCTCTCCCTTTCTTCCTATTTCTTTATGTCTGTCTCTCTCTCTCTCTGCCTTTCTCTACCCCCTCTGCTGCTCTCTTTCGTTTTCTCTCTCTCACTCCCTCTCTCTTTATGTCACTCGCTCCTTCCCTCCCTACTTTTCTCTCTCCTTCTCTCTTTATGTCACTCCTTTCCTCGCTGTTTATGTCTCTCTCTCTCTCTCTCTCTCTTTATCCCCCCCTCTCTCTATTCCTCTCTCCCTCTCTTTATGTCTCTTCTTTCCTCTCTCTTTATGTTTCTCTATTTCTCTCTCTCTCTCTCTCTCTCCTTGTTTTATGTCTCTATACTCCTCTCTCTCTCTCTTTCTCCTTCTTGTTTTATCTCTCTCTGTCTCTTCCTCTCTTTATGTCTCCCTCCCTCTGCTTTCTCTCTCTCTCTCTTTATCCCCCTCTCTCTATTCCTCTCTCCCTCTCTTTATGTCTCTTCTTTCCTCTCTCTTTATGTTTCTCTATTCATCTCTCTCTCTCCCTTTTGGTCTCTCTCTACTTTTCTCTCTCCCTCTCTCTTTAGGTCACTCCTTTCCTCTTTTTTTGTCTCTCTATTCCTCTCTCTTCTCTCTCTTTATGTTTCTCTATTTCTCTCTCTCTCTCTCCTTGTTTTATGTCTCTATACTCCTCTCTCTCTCTCTTTCTCCTTCTTGTTTTATCTCTCTCTGTCTCTTCCTCTCTTTATGTCTCCCTCCCTCTGCTTTCTCTCTCTCTCTTTCTCTCTCTCTCTCTCTCTCTCTCTCTCTCTCGTGTTTCTCTCTCGTCCCGGTGGCGTCAGAAGGAGCGAGTGAACGAGCGAGTGCGAGTCTTTATAAGGGACGTCTCTCAGCTCCGTATTTGGTCGACAGAAACTCTGAGCGTCGAGCCGCGGGGGAGCGGCACGTCCCTGTAAGGCTCTCGCCGCTCGCCAGAGGAGAGAGGGAACGAGGGAGAGAAAGAGAGGAGAGAAAGAGAGGAAGACGAAGAGATAAGAGAGAGGGAAAGAAGTACAGAAAGCCACGAGCAAGAGAAGAGAAAGAGGAAGAGAGAGGAGAGGGCAGAGAGAGAGAGAGAGAGAGTGAAGAGAGGAAGAGACTGGGTGGAAGAAGAGAGAGAGAGTGAAGAAAGAGATGAGAGAGGGAGAGACAGTGAAGGCAGGGAGAGAAAGAGATGAGAGAGAAGAGGAGAGAGACAGAGAGAAGAGAAAGAGAGAGATACTGAGAAAGACAGAGCAAGTTAGAGAGTAGAAAAAGAAAGATGGAAAGAAGGAGAAAGGGAGAGAGAAAGAGAAAGAAAAGAAATAGAATGAGAGAGAAAGAGGAAGGGGGTGAAGAGAGAGGGAAGGGAGGAAAGAGAGATAGGAGAGGAGAGGGAGAGACAAAAAAGAGAAAGAAACAGAGAGAGAGAGAGACAGAGGACAAGAGGAAATGATGAAGAGAGAGAGAAAGAAGAGGGAGTGAAGGGAGGAAAGAGAGAGAGGAGAAGGAGTGGGGGGAGGGAGAGAAGAGAGAGTGAAGGGAGGAGAGAGAGGACAGGGAGAGACAGAGAGAAAGAGAGGGAATGATGGAGAGCGGAGAAAAAGGAAACAATGAAAAGAGAGCGACAGGGAGAAAGACAGCGAGAGGGAGGGAGAAGAGGATGAGAGGAAATGATGAAAAGAAAGGGAAGAGAGATAGGAGAGGAGAGTGTGAGACAAAGAGAAAGTTGAGAAAGAAAAGAGAACGAGAGAGAGATATCGAGAGAGGAGAGGGAGAGACAGAGAGAGAAAAGAGAAAGAGGGGATGATGCGGGGGAGGTGAGAGAGGGAACAATGTAGAGAGAGAGAGACAGGGAGAAGGAGAGAGAGAAGAGGACGAGAGGAAATGATGAAGAGAGAGAAGAGAGAGTGAAAGGAGGAAAGAGAGACAGGAGAGGAGAGGGAGAGACAGAGAGAGAGAGTTGAGAGAGAAAAGAGAAAGAGAGGGAATGTTGGAGAGAGGGAACAATGAAGAGAGAGAGACAGGGAGAAGAGAAAAAGGAAATGATGAAGAGAGAGATGAGTGTGAAGGGAGGAAAGGGAGGGAGAGCGAGAGAAGAGAGAGGAGAGGAGAGGGAGAGACAGAGAGAGAGCGCAAGAGACAAAAACAGGAAGAGAGAGAGAAGAGGACAAGAGGAAATGATGAAAGAGAGATAGGAGAGACAGAGAGAGGACAGGAGAGGGAGGGACAAAGAGAGAAGAGAAAGAGAGGGAATGATTTAGAGAGGAGAGAGAGGGAACAATGAAGAGAGAGAAAGGGAAAGAGACAGGGAGAGAAAGAGAGCACGAGAGAGAGAGAGAAGAGGACGAGAGGAAATGATGAAGAGAGAGAGAAGAGAGAGTGAAGGAAGGAAGGAACAAGAGAAAGGAGAGGAGAGTCTGAGACAAAGAGAAAGTTGAGAAAGAAAAGAGAACATGAGGGAACAATGGAGAGAGAGAGAGAGAAGAGAAAGAGGGAATGATGCAAGGAGGAGAGAGAGGGAACAATGTAAAGAGAGAGACAGGGAGACGGAGAGAGAGAAGAGGACGAGAGGAAATGATGAAAAGAGAGTGAAAGGAGGAAAGAGAGATAGGAGAGACAGAGAGAGAAAAGAGAAAGAGAGGGAATGACGCAGAGATGAGAGAGAGAGAGAAAACAATGAAAAGAGAGACAGGGAGAAGGAGAGAGAGAAGAGGACGAGAGGAAATGATGAAGAGAGAGAAGAGAGAGTGAAAGGAGGAAAGAGAGACAGGAGAGGAGAGGGAGAGACAGAGAGAGAGAGTTGAGAGAGAAAAGAGAAAGAGAGGGAATGTTGGAGAGAGGGAACAATGAAGAGAGAGAGACAGGGAGAAGAGAAAAAGGAAATGATGAAGAGAGAGATGAGAGTGTGAAGGGAGGAAAGAGAGATATGGGAGGGAGAGAGAGGAGAAGAGAGAGGAGAGGAGAGGGAGAGACAGAGAGAGAGCGCAAGAGACAAAAACAGGAAGAGAGAGAGAAGAGGACAAGAGGAAATGATGAAGAGAGAAGAGAGAGTGAAGTGATGAAAGAGAGATAGGAGAGACAGAGAGAGAGACAAGAGAGAGGACAGGAGAGGGAGGGACAAAGAGAGAAGAGAAAGAGAGGGAATGATTTAGAGAGGAGAGAGAGGGAACAATGAAGAGAGAGATAGGGAAAGAGAGCACGAGAGAGAGAGAGAAGAGGACGAGAGGAAATGATGAAGAGAGAGTGAAAAGGAGGAAAGAGAGATAGGAGAGACAGAGAGAGTGAGAGAAAGAGGAGAGAGGAGAGGGAGAGACAGAGAGAGAAAAGAGAAAGAGAGGGAATGACGCAGAGATGAGAGAGAGAAAACAATGAAAAGAGAGACAGGGAGAAGGAGAGAGAGAAGAGGACGAGAGGAAATGATGAAGAGAGAGAAGAGAGAGTGAAAGGAGGAAAGAGAGACAGGAGAGGAGAGGGAGAGACAGAGAGAGAGATGAGAGAGAAAAGAGAAAGAGAGGG
This sequence comes from Boleophthalmus pectinirostris, assembly GCF_026225935.1. Taxonomy (NCBI): domain Eukaryota; kingdom Metazoa; phylum Chordata; class Actinopteri; order Gobiiformes; family Gobiidae; genus Boleophthalmus; species Boleophthalmus pectinirostris. Next base: position 1,464,858 of record NW_026571133.1, read on the forward strand.
AATGTCGGAGAGAGGGAACAATGAAGAGAGAGAGACAGGGAGGAGAGAAAAAGGAAATGATGAAGAGAGAGATGAGAGTGTGAAGGGAGGAAAGGGAGGGAGAGCGAGAGAAGAGAGAGGAGAGGAGAGGGAGAGACAGAGAGAGAGACGAGAGAGGACAGGAGAGGGAGGGACAAAGAGAGAAGAGAAAGAGAGGGAATGATTTAGAGAGGAGAGAGAGGGAACAATGAAGAGAGAGACAATGAAAGAGACAGGGAGAAAGAGAGCACGAGAGAGAGAGAGAAGAGGACGAGAGGAAATGATGAAGAGAGAGAGAAGAGAGAGTGAAGGAAGGAACAAGAGAAAGGAGAGGAGAGTCTGAGGCAAAGAGAAAGTTGAGAAAGAAAAGAGAACATGAGGGAACAATGGAGAGAGAGAGAGAGAGAAGAGAAAGAGGGAATGATGCAAGGAGGAGAGAGAGGGAACAATGTAAAGAGAGAGACAGGGAGACGGAGAGAGAGAAGAGGATGAGAGGACATGATGAAAAGAGAGTGAAAGGAGGAAAGAGAGATAGGAGAGACAGAGAGTGAGAGAAAGAGGAGAGAGGAGAGGGAGAGACAGAGAGAGAAAAGAGAAAGAGAGGGAATGACGCAGAGATGAGAGAGAGAAAACAATGAAAAGAGAGAAACAGAGAGAGAGGAGAGAGAGAGAAGAGGACAAAAGGAAATGATGGAGAGAGAGAGAAGAAAGAGAAGAGAGAGTGAAGGAAGGAACAAGAGAAAGGAGAGGAGAGTCTGAGACAAAGAGAAAGTTGAGAAAGAAAAGAGAACATGAGGGAACAATGGAGAGAGAGAGACAGGGAGATGGAGAGAGAGAAGAGGATGAGAGGAAATGATGAAAAGAGAGTGAAAGGAGGAAAGAGAGATAGGAGAGACAGAGAGAAAGAAAGAAGAGAGAGAAGAGAGAGGAGAGGCAGAGACAGAGAGAGAGAGAGACAGGGAGAGTGACAGAGAGAAGAGAGAGTGAAGTGATGAAAGAGTTAGGAGAGACAGAGAGAGAAAAAGAAGAGAGAGGGAATGACGCAGAGATGAGAGAGAGAAAACAATGAAAAGAGAGAAACAGAGAGAGAGGAGAGGACAAAAGGAAATGATGGAGAGAGAGAGAAGAAAGAGAAGAGAGAGTGAAGGCAAGAACTAGAGATAGGAGAAGGAGAGACAAAGTGAAAGAAAAGAGAAAGAGAGGGAACAATGAAGGGAGAGAGAGAGAGAGAAGAGAAAGAGGGAATGATGCAAGGAGGAGAGAGAGGGAACAATGTAAAGAGAGAGACAGGGAGACGGAGAGAGAGAAGAGGATGAGAGGAAATGATGAAAAGAGAGTGAAAGGAGGAAAGAGAGATAGGAGAGACAGAGAGAGAAAAGAGAAAGAGGAGAGAGAGAGGGAGAGACAGAGAGAGAAAGAGAAAGAGAGGGAATGACGCAGAGATGAGAGAGAGAAAACAATGAAAAGAGAGAAACAGAGAGAGACGGAGAGAAAGAAAGAAGAGAGAGAAGAGAGAGGAGAGGCAGAGACAGAGAGAGAGAGAGACGGAGCGAGAGAAAAGGAAATGATGGAGAGAGAGAGAAGAAAGAGAAGAGAGAGTGAAGGCAAGAACTAGAGATAGGAGAAGGAGAGACAAAGTGAAAGAAAAGAGAAAGAGAGGGAACAATGGAGGGAGAGAAAGGATACAGAGAAAGACAGATCAAGTAAGAAAGAGAGAGTAAAAAAAGAACGACGGAAAGAGAAGAGAGAGAGAGAGAGAGAGGAGGTCTGTTCTTGTTGCGGGTGTTGAACATCAGGTACGGCTGCACGGGGCCTCGGAGGAAAAGACTCCGACGGTGGAAATGTAAAAATTGTCAAAGAAGTTTTTTCGCTAAAAGGCAAATCCGGCGAGAGATGGAAGTCGGGCTGAAGACGAGAGCGCGGAGGATCGAGGCGAGCGCTTACACCCGGGAATTCTAACGCGTCGGAGCAAACGCCAACGGAAAGCGAGTGTGTGAAATGTCTCCGGTTTGAATGAGAAGTGTCCGACCTTCTCTGTCATAAAACTGTAGAGTGTCGTTTTTATGACTTAAACTAAAAACTATAAACTGAGCGAGGTTTTAGTTAAAGGTTGTATAGAGGATTTTTTTGTTTTGTTTAAAATTGTCATTGAAAGTTTAAAATACCATTACAGAGACGCAGCAGCCTTTTAATTATGATGAAAGAATGAAAATCTATCAGTCGTGGACGTAGTGAGGCCAGATAAACATCAGCCAATAGAAAACGAGGCTCCCTCTTTTTCTATTGGCTGTTAGGTTGTCAGTCAAACTCAGTACGTTTTTAGTGTAACTGACTCGTCGGCGCTCGGGGATTATGTGGTTTACGCGGCGGTTCTTAGAGGCTTTTTCAAACTGTCGCTTCCTCGCAATTCGCACAAAGTTTGTTGCGATGGCGGACGAGAATCCAAGACCAGAAGGGTCTAAAAACTGGCGCGTCGGTCGCTAAAATATTTCTAGGCAGGTCACTTCAACGGTAATTCTGAACATGCACTGGATGTAAACAAATGTGATTTCTAGAGTAAAGAGGCGGGAGGAGGAGGTGTTTCTACTGAGGAAGGTGGCGTCACACATGCACAACATCTGTAAAAGGACTGTCGCTGTATTTCACTTCCCTTAAAAAATCCTCTATACAAACTTTAAAGGTCCAACATTATCCAAAATCGACTCTTGTGAGCTTTAAGTCGCGTTATGAAGTTGTTACCTCCTCAAAAACTGACCTGGAGTTGTGTTTTGTTTCATTCACACGTGTTTGAGTAACTCTGCATTATTAGTCTGTCCACATCTCCAAAGCTCAAACTTCTCTGGTCCACCTTGTGATGTCATGACGTGGTAGTCAAGTCAACAAGTGAACAGCTCCTTTTCTCTTTAGTTCGGTCCAGATCGACAATTCCAGGCCTGAAATTAACCAAATGATTGTAGTCAAAATGTACATTCATCCATCCATTTTCTTCCTCTTTTCCGGGTGTTGGGTCACGGGGGCATCAGTTTAAGCAGGGATTTCCAGACTTCCCTCACCCTGGACGCTTCCTCCAGCTCCTCCAGGGGGACCCAAAGGTGTTCACAGTCCAGCCCAGAGACATAGTCCCTCCAGCGTGTCCTGGGTCTTCCCCGGGACCTCCTCCGGGTGGGACTTGCCCTGAACAGAACAATGCTCGAGCCTCAGCTGCTCCTCTCCACATGGAGGAGCAGCGGTTCTACTCCGAGTTCCTCCTGCGTGATGAGGTGAAGGTGTACAGAGTTTAAAAATACACTGGGGTACATCCTGTATTACCACATCACATCACAAAGCTCAAACTGCTCTGTTCCACCTTGTGATGTCATGACATGGTATTTTTCACGTGAACAGCTCCTTTTCCATGCGTCCATCCATTTTCTTCTGCTTATCCGGGGCTGGGTCGCAGGGACTACTAGACTTCCTTCACCCTGGACCCCGAGGTGTTCCCAGGCCAGCCCAGAGACATAGTCCCTCCCTTGGTTTTTCCCGGGGTCTCCTTTCAGTGGGACATGCCCGGTACACCTCCCGAGGAAGGTGCTCAGGGGGCATCCGGAAGCAGATGCCCGAGCCACCTCAACTGCTCCTATCCACGGGGAGGAGCAGCGGTTCTACTCCGAGCTCCTCCTCGAGTGTGATGAGGTGAAGGTGTACAGCACGAGTCTCGAGTTACCAGTAGCTCTCCACCCCCTTCCAAGTAGCTCGCCAATGGATTTCTGAATTATATGTAAATTAATGTGCACTTAATAACTAAAATCTGATTAAATAACACTGTAAATGTGTCAAGTTGATGCTTAACTTGTGCACTAATAAAGGGATAACGGTTTATGTTTAATAGACGTCTAACTGTACCCTGCCCAGAGCACGACATAGCTCTTCTTGTTTTTCAGTTTCTTAAAATGAGTAGCTCTCTGGCATTTTCGTTTCATGAAGGTCACACACCAAAGGTAAAAGGTTGGAGACTCCTGGTGAGCAGAGTATAAAAATACAGTGGGGTTAATCCTGTATCACCACATGACATCACAAGGTGGAACAGAGTGTTTTTTTTGTCTGAGAAGAACTCGGCCTAAATCTACAGGGTTTGTGCATTAAACGTGTGTGAATGAAACAAAACACAACTCCAGGTCTGTTTGTGACGTGGAAACATTATGACACATCAGAAAAAAGCGTAATACAGGCTCTTTAAAAAGCAAATCTGGTAGAGGTGTAACGATATCCAAATCTCTGGGTACGATATTATCACGATATCCAAAATCTCTCGGTACGATATTATCACGATATCCAAAATCTCTCGATACAATATTATCACGATATCCAAAATCTCTCGATACGATATTATCACGATATCCAAAATCTCTCGATACGATATTATCACGATATCCAAAATCTCTCGATACGATATTATCACGATATCCAAATCTCTCGATACGATATTATCACGATATCCAAAATCTCTTGATACGATATTATCACGATATCCAAATCTCTCGATACGATATTATCATGATATCCAAATCTCACGGTACGAATATTATCACGATATCCAAAATCTCTCGATACGATATTATCACGATATCCAAAATCTCTCGATACGATATTATCATGGATATCCAAAATCTCTCGATACGATATTATCACGATATCCAAATCTCACGGTACGATATTATCACGATATCCAAAATCTCTCGATACGATATTATCACGATATCCACATCTCACGGTACGATATTTATTGCGATATTTTAATTGAAGATAGGACACTTTTTTTTTGCTTTTAAACTACCTTGACAAGATTTTGGTGTGAATTATTTCCGTCATAATCCCAAGAATTCAAGTCAAAAAAATATTTCTTCATATTGTCTGCGCTGAAATGAATCATGGGAGATGTAGTTCACTGTGTTTATTCGCTGTCGTTACTGTAATATCATGTATTTAAGCAAAGAAACCTGTAATTCGATATATCGTGACGGCCCACGATATTATTGTGAGACTTTTGACGATATAATATCACAATATTTCAGTTATTGTTACGTCCCTAATAACTGGACTTGTATTTTAAGTTCTGAATCATGAAACGCCAAAGCAAAGTTCCTCACGAGCAGTTTAAAGGATCTAAATAATAGATAAGTAACATTTGTTCTTTAAAGTTATCGCTGTAATGAAACATCTGCTCTAAATCCTCTTATTTCCTTGAAGAGTAAAGTTTAATGTTGGTCCGTCTTTGTGTGCGGCAGCTGTTGTGATGTGTCCGTCAGAGCTGGACAAAGCTGCAGGATCACGTTCTCTGTATCTGAGGGAGACGGAGACAAACCGACGGGGACTCAAACCTACGACACCAAACGAGAAGCGAGCTCTGAGCCGAGGCAGCTGCTTTTGTTTAAGTTTCAGCCGATAACACGCAACTCAATTAGGCAGATAATTACCGTGATATTCAATAGTTTAATGGTTTTGGGGTAAATTAAACGAATCAGCAGAAACTTTTAGCCTCATCCCATATTACACCGTTTTCTCATCTGTTATAATGTTTCCTCGTCAAAAAACAGACCTGGAGTTGTGTTTTATTTAACGCACAAATTCCCTTTTAACTATACCTACGTCTTGTAATCTTTGTGTATATTGTTTATTTGTTTTCTTTATTTCTTTTGTGATCAAATTTGTATTTAAGTGTTATCATTTGCAGTTATACACATTGCAGTTGGCATTTTTCTCGCTTTAAAACCCCACACGTCCCACCCTTAAACTCCCTATTGATGGACATCTACAGAAAACATATGTACACACACATATACATATATAGAGGTGTCAAATTATCGTGTTAATTACGATTAATTAATTACAGTCATATTTAGTGTGTTATGTTTTTTAATCGCGTTAATCTCATTTTTAATCTCTAGCTTTACTGTTTCTGTACGTGAGTTGCCTTATTATAAAATCTGTTTTTATGTGTTGTTAGGACACAGTCGCACTGTGCAGTCCTGCTCCGCTCGCTCCCACAAAGAACTGTAGCCTAATTTTCATTTCCGTTCTCGCCGCATCTGTGATAAACCTGCACACGTCTGATCTCTGAAAACATCGTGACACAGACACAGAACAGACTCACCTTCAGCATCAACATCCCTCTGTCACAGAAAGAACATCTATATTCCACTGAGTCGTGTCCTTTAGTAGAAGCTGAACCACATCAGCACAAGAGCTTTTTTTTTTTCTTTCTCTTCTCGCTTAGTTTATGCAAATGAGCCATGTGGTTTTAAGTTTTGTTTCTGTGAGACTTGCACAAAGCTGCATTAAACACATTATAATGTCAAACAGGCTGATGTGGCTCTAGAGTGTTTATGTTTATATGTTGTAAAGTTGAGTTTATTTATGCAGATTAGTAACAGTAATAATGATGATACTTATATAAAAACGTTAATGATAGTATGAAAATGATGTAATAATGAATTCAAGTGAAAATACCTCAAGTTGAAGCTTTTCTCAAAATTTTTTAGGTGAGATTAAAAAAGAGATTAATTAGATTCATTAATTACAGATCATAATGAATTCATCTCTCAATTTTTTTAATCGCTTGACAGCACTATACATATATACAATACATATATACAGCATCTACATAAACACACATACCCATATTCAATATATATACACATACACATATATATATTTATTATTATACATATACACATTCACACATACAAAAAAAGAAAAAAGAAAAGAAAAACAACTGCAAATTTCCTCCATTAAAACACAACAGCAGAAATTGCATTATACATACTACATACCTAGTGCCTCCACTCAATTTCATTTCTCTCCAGCGACTAGATCAGGAATCAGAATACACTAGACGGTTTGCAAGAACCCCGGAAGTTGTAGACCGAGCATCGGCCAATCAGAGACAGACATTCTGTGTTGTCAACGATTCCCGAGATCAAGGATCCAGAACAAAGAGAATGTTTGGTGAATTTTATCAAGAAAAAAGACATTATTGTCCTTCTTCCTACGGGATTTGGGAAAAGCTTAATATAGGAGTTAGCCCCGTTTGAAGGACATTACATACGTCACGACCAAATAGCAACGATTGGTTAAATAAAAAAAGTACTCACCTACTGTCAAGCGAACGAATCCTAATGCTGCGAGGTCACACGGTTTCTACGAAGTGAAACCATCTGATGAATCGGGCTACTTATTATGTATCATACATAAAAAATTAACTAACAGTATACATATTGTGTACATTCTGTGAACATGTGCTATATAATAAAGGTCTCCAGGTGACTACACACATACATTCAGATCTCAGTTTGGTCAGTACATTGGACCGGCAACAAATGTTTTTGGCTTTTGCTCCATTCATTCAAGAGGCAGAAAGCTCTAGCTGAACGATTTCTCTGTAAGATAAGAGCCATTCTCTCACAGAGGTTGAACTGATTTCCAACGGCATAGTACCATTTTTTGGCAGCTGTAAGACCTGTTAGTAATATACGACAGTCATTAACTGTCAGATCTAGTTTGCACTCCCATATCAAATGTTAAAAAGTGCCCAATGTTTTTTCTTCGCAGTGTGGATTGTCTTTTATTTTCATTTGATGTAATCTTCTCGGATATAAATAAGCTCTATGAATAATTTTGTCATTTTTATCTGTTTTCTTGTACATACTTTTAGAACAATGTGTTTAGAATAATTTGCACGTATATACGCAATAAATTTGACAAAAAAACTAAACAAAAACAAACTCCTAAACAAGACCATGAACACTCGGAATGATCACTGACTCCTGGAAAATGTGCTGTTTGACTCCATTTTGTCATTTCTTCTTGAGCTTTCAGACCATCTTAAAACTTTTTCGGGCTGTGTTTGCGAATGTGTGCATTTTGTCACCGAGGTAACCGCCATACACATACATGCAGAACACCCCCAGCGTGATGTGACTGCAAAGTTCCACTGAATATGGAGTGAAGGAATAATTGTAAAGCCATTTGGGTGTTTTGGAAAGTGCTATAAAAACCCGATGTATTTTTGTGTCGTTGTCGCTGCAGAAAAATGTCGATTCGCGATCAATAAAGTGTTTATGCGTCTGTTATTATCGCGTTTACTCACCTGGTTTCTCCTCTCTCCTCGTGTTGCAGATCTACACAGACTGGGCCAATCACTATCTGGCTAAATCGGGCTGCCCTCGACTCATCAAGGACCTGAGTCAGGACGTGACTGACGGAGTTCTGCTGGCTCAGATCATACAGATCATAGGTGAGAAACAAACTGAAAACACAACACGGAAAGAATTCTGAAAAACATGGAGACAGATTTATTAAAGACCCCAAACTACGCTGTTTTCTGATCTAAAATATAAAGTTATAATGTTGTTTCCTCATCACAAACAGACCTGGAGTTGTGTTTTGTTTCATTTACACAAACTCTACAGATTTAGGCTGAGTTCTTCTCAAACTGAAAACACTTTGTTCCACCTTGCGATGTCACGTGGTTATACAGGAAGTGCTCCACTGTGTTTTTAAGTACAATACACCTTCATTAGAATCAAGTGGATGATTTCAGCCAATCTCTGTTAAACTGAAGGTAAACACGTGTGAATGAAACAAAACACGACTCCAGGTCTGTTTTTGAGGAGGAAACAACATTAAAACACGACCTAAAACTCAACTAAAAACATCACTGGACTTGTATTCTTTTTAAAGTTCTAAATCAGGGGTGTCAAACTCAAATTCACAGAGGGTCAAAATTAAAAACTGGGACTAAGTCATGGGCCAAATTAAATATTTACTGAAAAATTTCAACAACATCTGCATGTTTTCTCTTGTTTCAAGATATGTAATGTCAGGGTGACCATATTTTCTTTTGTGAAAACCCAGACACCTTACCAGGGGGTGGTGGGGGGGGCTCGACATTGAGCTACTCTCACCTCATAACCTGTGCACGTGGCTCCCACTTGTCCCGACCAGAACGGAAAACGGAGAATTTCTTGTACAAGTCATTGTTAAATGTGCATTTGCACTTTGGCATGTTGCAGACTGACCGACTGTGTTTGCTCGCTCCTTCCGAGTACAGAGCTACGAGAGACGCTCAATTTAATGGCCCAATGAAAGATCATGAAAACTCGGACATTTGCATCACTTTATGAAAAAAACCCGGACACCCAGGACAGGATGTGAAAAACCAACATGTCCGGGGAAAAACGGATGTTTGGTCACCCTATGTAACGTTAAACCTTTTCTTATTAAAATAAATGTTTAATAATAGTTTTGCTTAAATATTGAATCCAGAACAAGCAAAATATAAAATAACAAAATTTTTAATAAATAATGTCTCTATAGTCCAGTGGTCTCCAACCTTTTTCCTCTGGTGAGCTACTTTTATGAAACCAAAATGCCAGAGAGCTGCTCATTTTAGCTGTTGCAAGAAACTGAGTAAATGTAAAAGCTTGACCGATATAAAACATTTACACAACTATTCTTCATTTATTAGCGCACAAAGAGAGGCATCACATGTGCAACGGTAATAGGCATTTAATTTAATCAAATTTGAGTTATTCAGCACAATATTTATAAATCAGAAATCCCTTGGTGAGTTACTTGGAAGGAGGTGGAGATGAACTGGTAACTCCCGAGCTACAGGTTGGAGACTCCTGCTATAGCTGATCTGTAGCTGACGGGCAGCTCTAATACGTATTTGATATGATCTCGAGGGCCAAATATAATTATATCTTGGGCCAAATTTGGACCCCGGGCCTGAGTTTGACATGTCTGATCTAAAGGATGAAATGCCAAAGCAAAGGCGCTCGAGAGCAGTTTAAAGGCCAATAAGAAAACAAATAATGCTTAACATTTGCTTCTTTAAAGTTGTCTATCTCTATGGAGACAAACAGATCACGCAACCAAGCCAAGATACAGGTCAGATCTGTGAAGAGGCAAGCTAGAAAAGTTACATAGTGCATCTTTAAAAGTGCATTACGTGACTTTTTTGGAGTCTGCCACCTGCTTGACTCCATGTAGATGCTCTTGGTTTTTTTCCTGGAATGTTGCACAGTACGGCATTTAATTTAACTATCGCCATGGAGACAAGCACGCCAAGTTACAAGTCAGATCTGTGGAGAAGTGGGCCCGCTCACAGTAAAAACACACGTCTTTGCAGTAGTTCTGAGAAATAGAAACACTTGTAAATGAATAAATACAGGATACATGTACAAAGAGACGACATCTCCACGGAGACGAGCAAATGTCGGACCCCCTGCTAGAAAAGTTACATAGTGCACCTTTAATTACCATGTGCAGTCATCCGGATAGGACCCTCACGCGCCCCCTGCTGTCCCGTCTCCGTACTGACGCTGCGGAGGGAGAGCTGTCTCTGCTTCTGCTCGATCTGGGCCAAATCTCAGCAGCTCCTGTTTTTTTGTGGCGAAACGGCACCGACTCAAGAAAACCCAGAGACACACGAGCGCGCTGCCGTGAGGAGAGGGACACTGCTGCAGACTCTCTTCGTGTTACGCTTTTGTTTGCGGAAATGTAAACGCACTATTAAACAAGGTTTTCTCCAAACAGTCGCACATCTGATCCGTTTGAAATCACAGATCTCAGTGCAGCACAAAGGACATAAAAACCTGCCTGACAAATCTACAATCCACTTTTTTTTTTTTTACACAGTCTGGTCACTGCTCAGATTTAATAGTAAACTGTTATTGGTTCCATCCAACACACACCACCCTCTTCTGGTGAGTGGTGGTACTGCGCTCTGGTGCGATCTAGAGTTTTCCAGACCAATAAGTACAAACATGTCACAAAACAGCAAATCCCACGATAGATAACACCAGGGATTGGCATGATTAGTCAACTAATCGTTAAGAATTTTGTCGATCATTTTTAATTGACAAACCAAATGTATGTTGCTGCATGAGCGTGAGGAGACGAGGCTGCGTCTCACACAAAGCAGTAGTAGTAGTAGTAGTAGCAGTAGTAGTAGTAGCAGCAGTAGTAGTAGTATGAAGAATCCCTCAGTCGTCCAGGTAGAATCCAGGGCGAGGAGAAAATTCAGTTTGTCGACTGGACAAAAGTTGAAGACGTTTTGCAGCTCATCCAAGCTGCTTCTTCAGTTCTGAACTTCTTCTGAGTTCAGAATGTTTTTTATTTAGATCTTATTTGATTTATATTATTCCCAGAAACAAAAACATAATACAAAGAGAGTCTGTAGCAGTAGTGTCCCTGTCTGTGTTTGCGTGTGTGTCTGGGTTTTCTTTAGTCAGTTATTTTATTTTATTTTATTATTTTATTTTCAATTATTAATGTATTTAATTGTATTTATTTATTTAATTGTATTTATTAAATTTTTATTTATTTATGTATTTAGTCAGGTATTTATTTGTTTGTTTATTTATTTTATTTTTTATTTATTTTATTTATTTTATTTTATTATTAATTATTAATTTTTAATTTATTTTTATTTATTTTTTTTTTATTTTATTTTTTATTATTTGGTGTTATTATTTTTTATTCAATGAAATGATGATTTTTGAACAAGCGTACGTCATTGTTGGTAAAAGTTAAAGTGCACATTTCCTCCTGGATCAGAGACCAGAGCATCTGATGGGTCAGCTGAAATAATCTGACATTTAAACAAATATCCACATTGTGCTTCTGTTACATAACAAACTGCTTTTTTATGATGTTGGGGTCATTTTCCAAAGGCAACAACTCTCTGTTGGAACAAATCATTCAAAAACACATTTATAGTTTTAATAAAGTATAGCTAACAACATTATAGAAATCCACCACAAGCCCCAAGCTTTTCTAAACACGGTAACTGCCAAATGTCATGAAAATAAAATAAAACAAATAAAGGAAATAATAACGAGTGTTCATGATAAATGAACAATAATAAATGTACATATTGTAGTTGACGTGTATAAAACTGAGCCCATGTAAGAGTGCGGGAACTTATAAATGTAGAATAAGTAGTAGTAATTGTAGTAGTGGTAGTTTTAGCAGTAGGTTGTAGTAAAATGCAGTAGTAGTGGCTGTAGTAGCAGTAGCAGTAGTAGTAGTAGCAGTAGAAGTTATCATTGTAGTAGTAAGAGCAGTTGTAGTAGGGTAACAGTGGTAGTAAAAGCAGTAATACTAGGAGTACTAGTAGGTTAGTAGCAGTAGTAGTATCAGTAGTAGTAGTAGTAGTAGTAGTAGTACGAAGAGGAGTAGTAGACATTGCAGTAGTAGTAATAGTAGTGATTTTACTAGTAGTAATAGGAGGTAGTAGTGGTGTTAGTAGTAGTAGAAGACATATCAGCAGCATCAGTTGTAGTCTTAATAATAGTAGTAGTAGTAATAGCTGTAATAATAGTAATTGTAGTAGTAATTGTAGTAGTGGTAATGTAGTAACAGTCATACCTGTTGTATTAATAATTGTAGTAGTGGTAATTGTAGTAGTAGTAACAGTAGTAATTTTAGTAGTAGCAAAAGCAGTAGTAATAGTAGTAGTAGTACCCACATCAGCAGTAGTAGTAGTAGTAGTAGTAGTAGTAGTAGTAGTAGTAGCAGCAGCAATAGTAGTAGTAGTAGTAGTAGTAGTAGTAGTAGTAGTAGTAGTATTAGTAGTAGT
>NW_026571133.1:1482500-1490000 GCF_026225935.1 Boleophthalmus pectinirostris
TCCGTTCAAACTGTTTCCCTTCCCATCGGAATTGAAAAATTGTGAAAGGCGAAGGTGATGGGCAGGATTGATCCACAGGAAGGACCAAAAAGGAAACCTCTGACTGCCTAAATCATCCCGAGTTTGCAGCGAACATTTGGTATGTGAAGTGCCATCAAAGCAAAACCCCGATCGCTCACTCAGTCTTGGTTACGAATTTAAAAAGTCATCGCCAAAGCGAAAGGCATCAGCTGTTCGCCAAGAAACACCTTCCACTGCAAAGAGACCAAGACGTGATGTTGCTGTGAAACTACAAGTACAAGAAAGTGCAGCTCAGTCTGTTTGTCTTCTGCACCTCTCACTTAACAAACGGGATCCCGCTTTGTTGTCGCTCCACATACAAAATGTTCGCTGCAAACTCGGGATGATTTAGGCAGTCAAAGGTTTCCTTTTTGGTTCTTCCTGTGGATCAATCCTGCCCCTCGTCTTCACCTTTCACTATTTTTCAATTCCATTGGAGAAGAGAAACAGTTTGAACGGAGGTTTGCAGTCACACACATCTGATTCACTTTTGCATTTATGGAGTTCGCTAACTAATTTCTCAAGCCGTTTTCCACTGTTAGGATCCAACAACCACACAATTAACAATGTCCGAATCTCCCAAAACTAAAATATGACAATATCAGAACCAGAAACAAAAGTGATATGGTTCAAAAGACTTGAAAAGATCGACTTTGTCAATAGACGCATCCCACTGGGAAAACAAACACGGAGGTTTGATGTTCACTTTTTCAGAAAATCCTTCCCAGTATGGATTGCGCAATGACCGGAAGTCCAAGATTCTTGATACGTGTATAGTCCACATGGGCATGTTATACCTCACTATAAAGCTTAGACTCTCTATATTGAGTCAATTTAATTCAATTTATAGACAGATAAAAGTCCTAATATGTGGTACCGTTTAAATATTTATCTGTGGAGTAATTTGTCTGTGTGTGTGACTCCGTACTGCCCCTGAACACACCAGAGTCAGATTACTCACGGTTGTTTGTTTACACACACATCTGCTGTCAACATGTTGGATTATATTCTTTTAACGGACGATTGTTTTGAGTCAGGGTTAAAAGGACACTTAGGCTACGTTCAGACTGCAGGGTTTAACGCTCAATTCCAATTTTTTTTTTTTTGTGAAATCCGATGTTTTTGCGAGGTCGTTTACATTTCCAATTAAATGTGACTTGTATGTGACTCCAGTGTGAACATTAAACGGCCCAAAAGTGTCCCGCATGTGACACTGGAGACACGACGACGTCAACCGCAGCGAGCGTCTCTGTGTTTACAGAAGTTGTCCAAATGTAGACGCAGCATTGAGCACCTGGAGATTTTAAAGTTCCTCTCGTACCGGAGCCAGAACATGAACAACTTACTTGTTTTAAGGAGGAGATTGAGAAGGAGAAGGACGAGGTTTTTGGTCGTGGTGTTTTGTGGGACAGCGGCAGCGACGTCCGTTAAAAGCAACGTGTGGATGTGGAGACGGAGCCAAGAGTGGTGAGTGGTGATGTGCCTCACTTCAGTCACACTGAGTTCATTAACGATTTTCACCTACTTCAGCGCAGAATAGTGACGCTTGTGTCTTGTTGATAACGTGTAGGTCAAATGAATGCGCTTTGGCCGTTCAGACTGAAGTCGCATGTCAAAAGATCAGATATGTATCGGTTTCAGGAGCACATATCCAAGTGTCCTGGGTCGCATTTGAAAAAATCGTATCTGTGTCGTTCAGACTGTCATTAAAAGATCCGATACAGGTCACATAGGGGCCAAAAAATCGGATTTGGGTCACTTCAAGCTGCAGTCTGAACGTAGCCTTATTTGTGAAGTCTTGTGATCTGAGAGGAGTCTGTGTGAGCGCTGAGTGATACAAATGTGTGAGTTTTTGAAGCTACTTTTGGTTCTTTCTCATTGTTTAGCTGCTGTAGCTCCGACACATAAACAGCCTGTTTTCTCTGACATTAGTGCAGAGGTGTCAAACTCAAATTCACAGAGGCCGAAATTAAAAACTAGGACTAAGTTGTGGGCGAAACTAAATATTGATTGCAAAATTTCAACAACATCTGCAGTTTTCTCTTCTGTGAGTGAGTAATGTAATCTGAATACTTTGGATTACTTGATTTGCTGTAGAGAAGCAAAGACGAGGAAATCTTCACAAAAGAAGTTTTGTCTGATAAAAGAAAATGAAGGGGCAGAATCTTTACTAAACCGGATTAAAAATATTATTGATAGAAGACGAGGAGTTAGACCTGTTAAATCCTGGTTAAACCTGGTTTAGACCTGGTTTAGTCCTGGTTTAGACTTGGTTTAGTCCTGGTTTAGACCAGGTTTAGACCGGGTTTGGACCTGGTTTAGACCTGGTTTTAGTCCTGCTCTAGTCCTGGTTTAGTCCTGGGTTAGACCTAGTTTAGTCCTGGTTTAGACCTGGTTTAGACCTGGTTTAGTCCTAGTTTAGACCTGGTTTAGTCCTGGTTTAGTCCTGGTTTAGTCCTAGTTTAGACCTGGTTTAGACCTTGGTTTAGTCCTAGTTTAGACCTGGTTTAGTCCTGGTTTAGTCCTGGTTTAGACCTGGTTTAGACCTGGTTTAGTCCTAGTTTAGACCTGGTTTAGTCCTGGTTTAGTCCTGGTTTAGACCTGATTTAGTGTCCAGCAATGAGTGGAATTACCAAAAAAAAAAAAAAAAAAAAAAAAAGGGATATAGCCCAAAATGTGAAAACACGCAAATACCGCGATGTAATCCATTTATTTTAACAAAGTAACTGTAATCCAATTACCACTCACTGAAACAGTAACTGTAACTGAATACAGTTACTCATAATTTGTACTCTGATTACGTAACTCTGGTACATATAATCTGTTACTCCCCAACACTGCGTGGCTCTGCACACTTTACTGGACCTGCTTTGATTGTAAATGTAAATGTTGTAAATGAGCTGTGAACAGAGGTGTGAATGATCAGCATTTACGCATAATTAATGACCGCGGCACACACACATTTACCGCTAAAGGCTGATAGCAGTAATTTTTACTTTCTGTACTGGCTAGAATGTCATGTAAAATGCAATAAGGCCATATAAGAACTAGCATGCCAGCAGTGCACTTCCTGATTACCAGACAATAAAACATTAAAAAATTCGATGCAGACAGCACTCAGCGGTCTTATTTTGAAACAGCACTGGGGCAAGTCAAAATTTGCTCCGTAATGGGAAAAAAAAAGTATGTGAAGCCATAACCCTAGAAAACTATTTTAAAACTGCAAAATAAATCTTGAATTTCCCCGATATTCCTAAAAACAGACTTATTGACATTCCCGAATCCCCCTGACTGGTTTTGACGCGAGCGAAATGGACAGCTCGGTGTAGTGTAGTAGTATTTTCGTCACCGCGGTTTCAGACCAATATCTCATCGTTTTACAGTTTGGTCGAGGTTCTGAACGCGCTTGTCTTTGTTGATTTCACACTCGGGTTTCACGCGCAGAAGCAGCTCTGACAGCACGGGCCCGGCCACATTACAAAAGTATAACGTTCAAACCGCAGCGTAATTAGAGCAAAACTCACTAGTCTGAGCACTGCAAAAAACACAAACGGCTTAAAACGAGATCAGTTCAGAGAAACGTAAGGGACTTTTTAAAATGTTTCTCACAGATTTTTTTTTTTTTTTAGATATTTTACTCTTACTTCAAGTTAATCCAGTCCATGACAAGAATAGAGTTTTTTTTCTGCAGGTTTCAAGAGGTAACTTAAAAAAAAAAAAAAATCTAATTTCAAGGCAAAAATATAATTATACAGATGTTAAAATTGCTAAATTATACTGTTGTTATGATGTTGTTGCTGGAATACTTTTTTTTGTTAGTTTTTACTTAAACTAAAAATACTTTAAATTTACTTTAAATAAAAATACCCCATTCTTAGATAAGTTCTTAGAAGTAGCAGTAGTAGTAAGTAGGTGTAGTACTCGTAGTAGTAGTAAATCTGAGTAGTAGTAGTAGTAGTAGTAGTAGTAGTAGTAGTAGTAGTAGTAGTAGTAGTAGCAGTAGTAGTAGTAGTAGCAGTAGCAGTAGTAGTAGTAGTAGTAGTAGTAGTAGTAGTAGTAGTAGTAGTAGTAGTAGTAGTAGTAGTAGTAGCAGTACTAGTAGAGTAGTAGTAGAGGTAGTAGTAGTAGTAGTAGTAAGTAGCAGCAGCAGTAGTAGTAGTAGTTAGTAGTAGTAGTAGTAGCAGCAGCAGTATTAGTATTAGTAGTAGTAGAGGTAGTAGTAGTAGTAGTAGTAGTAGTAGTAGTAGTAGTAGTAGTAGAAGTAGTAGCAGTAGCAGTAGTAGTAGTAGTAGTAGTAGTAGTAGTAGTAGTAGTAGTAGTAGTAGTAGTAGTAGTAGTAGTAGTAGTAGTAGTAGTAGTAGTAGTAGTAGGTAGTAGTAGTAGTAGTAGTAGTAGCAGCAGCAGTAGTTAGTATAGTAGTAGTAGTAGTAGCAGCAGCAGCAGTATTAGTAGTAGTAGTAGTAGTAGTAGTAGTAGTAGTAGTAGGTAGTAGTAGTAGTAGTAAGTAGTAGTAATAGCAGTAGTAGTAGCAGTATATAAAAATAAAATATAATTTAAAAATTTAAATAAAAAAAATTTTTTTTTTTTTTTTTTGACAGTTTTACTGATGCTCCTTGGCCAGGACAAAATACAAAGTTAAAATCAAAAATCAAAATTTTAAGTCACACTGTGGAACATTATAGCCAAAGAAACAACATTTCCATGGAAACAAGCAGGAGAAAGGCCAAATGTGTCTGTCGGGTTTGTGGAGATGCGAGCCTTCTCACAGTACACACAGATTTTTCTACATTTTTCAGTGTAAAAAAAACAACAAAAATGAAACAAACATCCTTTTTTAGTGTAATTACGACTAAAAAGTTACATGTTGGGGCTTTAAAGAATAATCTCAAAACAATAATTCTGTCAAAATGCTGTAGTGCTATAATCTGTCATATGTAGATTCCTTTTTGACAGCGCTAGTGTGAGGCATGTGTCTGTCTGTGAGTGTAAATGAGGCGCTGCTGTCTGTCGTCACTTCATTCAAACTTCCTCTGACTCAGTGTTTTTTTACAGCGCTGTGGTTTTCTCCCGTGTCATAGACGTGACTCCCTCCGCCCCGGCTCGGCGTGGGGGTTCAAAGGGGCTTTTACTGTGAAGGGCAAAGAACAAAGGGCTTTTATTGTGAAAGAGCAAACAGCAAACGCATTAGAAGCCGCGGAGTCATGTGCCGTCCAGATACACGAGCGAGCGACGAGACCGGGGTGGATGTGATTAAAAGCTTTGAGTAAGAGCGGGGTGATCCGGTTCAGATGGAGACAGATTTGATCCAAAGTGCTAAAAAAAAAAAAAAAAAAAAAGGAAGAATGATTAAAAAAAAGAAGAAGAAAAACAGGATGGTCTCAGAAACGTATCAGAGAAAAGTAAGACCACAGAAATGAAGAAAGAAGTTACTGCCTGTTAACCCGCGATTATGTCAAAGTTAAATCTGCGCCCGCTTGGACCTGTTAAGATTCAATCCGTTACCAGCCCATGACCCGTGATAAATCAGGGTCAGACCATTAGTCCAGGACTAAACCAGGACTAAACCAGGACTAAACCAGGAGCGCAGCCGCTGAGCCGATTGCCTCCATTGATGGTTTTATGTAATAAATACACTAAAGTCTCTCGCGGCCTGGTCAAATGGCACTTATTTGTTGAAGTTTTAGTTACTGATATTTAAATCGAGTGAGAAATGTTTTTATTGTTACAAGAGCTTCTGTGAGTGAACAAAAATCCTGAATAAGAACAGGCGAGTGTGGAGTGAATGGATGATGAGTACAGTGGAACTCTGAGAGGCTTTGACAGGTCTGTGACGAGGTCTATCAATCATTTTTAACACTAATAGCAGTGGCGGGCCATCATGGCCTGCATGGCCTTCACTGCTGGCCTAAAAAAATATCTGAATCACAGACTGATGTTAATTATATTATTATTAATTAATTCCAAATGGTCTGTCCTCTTCCTTTCAGAGCTTTTCCTATAGTTGTGCTGCTTCCACACATGTATTTTCATATTAAAGCATTTGACCAATCACATTTCAGCCGTCACTTGTTGCTAGGCAGAGTCAGAGTCAAAGAAGTCTGTTTGAGGCCTTCACAGTCCGTTCTGCAGGAAATTCAAAACAAAATACATGAAACTGTTGCTTCAACCAATCAGATTTTGACTTGGTGTCACCGGGACCTTTAGCAGATGTACGACTTCACCGGATTCAGACCCGTGATTGGACAGTCAGAGAGCGAACCAGCCAAAGCAGCAAACTGCATCTGTAGCAGAACCAGGACCAAACCAGGTCTAAACCAGGACTACACCGGGACTTAATCAGAACTTAACCAGGTCTAAACCAGACTACACCGGGACTTAATCAGAAATTAACCAGGAACAAGGTCTAACCAGGTCTAAACCAGTCTAAACCAGGTCTAAACCAGTGTCATTAGCATAAATATCCACACACCACAATCTCTGAACCGATCGACAGGACTGAAACAGGACTAAACCAGGACTAAACCAGGACTGAACCAGGATGAAAACAGGACAAATAAATATATATAAAGAATCATTTTTAATACTAGTAGATCTGCTCACAGCCAGACCTTGTGGCAGAAGTTCTTTGCTGCCAGTCAGCTGAGCTGATTTTATCTCTACTTTTATCTCTACGTTTGTGTAAAAACAGGAAACCCGGGACCAGGTCGCGTCCTCATCTTCACATCTGAGTTCAGACCAAAGTGTCAATTTGTCTCTCTGAACTTTATCTTTAACTTTACCATTTCCTCTCATATGTCTCTTGTTCTAAAGTCCAGCTCCTCTGTCTCATATTCTAACGTCCTTCTCCTTTATCTTCTGTTCTAAAGTCCTGAGGTGCATAATGACGCTCTGGTCTCTGGGTGACCATCTGCAGGACCTAAAACATCCTCTGCACACGTCACCGTCTGTCTGCACTCAGCTCATTAAACACAACTTGACTTTTAAATCGACATGATCTTTATTGAAGCTTTTAAGACTGCCCACACACCCGAGCACTGATATTTTACGTTTTATTACTTTAAAGGGCTCATTTTACGCTATTTTCTGATCTGTTATAATGTGGTTTCCTCATCGCAAACAGAACTGGAGTTGTGTTTTGCTCCACTGTGTTTAGACTCCACACACGTTCACTAGAATCGTCCAAGAATTTCTAATCTGCCTGAAGTGACCCAAATCATATTTTTTTTCGCCCTTATGTTCCTGTATCTGATCTTTTAATGACAGTCTGAACGATACAGATCCGATTTTTTTCGAATGTGACCCAGGACACTTGGATATGTGCTCCTAAAACTGATACATATCTGATCTTTTGACATGTGACTTCAGTGTGAACGGTCAGGTCACATTCATCCCACCTACACGTCAAGTTTGGAGTCTCGTCAATGGAGGGAAAGTGAGGTT